>NW_012139302.1:2895462-2916793 GCF_000956105.1 Propithecus coquereli | reverse complement strand
TATCTGTTGTAGGTTTTTTGAATTGAGGTTACCATGAGGCTTGCAAAAAACATTTTATAAAACATTACTTTAAACATATGAGAACTCTGCTTATAAACAAACAAACAAAGAGAAATCTAACAGAAATTCTAACTTTTAACTATATTCCCCCATACACATCTTAACTTTTTGTTGTTTCTATCCATATCTTTTTATATTATCTACCTTTAAAAAGTTGCTGTAGTTTTTTTTGTAGTTATTTTTGATAGGTTTGTCTTTTAGTCTTCCTATTCAAGATATAAGTGGTTTACATACCACAATTACAGCAATAGAGTATTCTGTATTTGTGTACTTACTGTTACTAGTGAGTTGTATACCTTTCGATGATTTCTTATTGTTCATTAACATCCTCTTCTTTGAGATCGAAGAACTCCTTTTAGCATTTTAGCATTTCTTGTAGGACATATCTGGTGTTGGTGAAATCCCTCGGGGTTTTTTGGTTTTTATTTTTATTTTTTTTGTCTGTGAAAGTTTTTATTTCTCCTTCATATTTGAGGGATAATCTCGTGGGATATAATAGTCTTGGGTTAAGGGTTTTTTCTTTTGCCACTTTGAATATGTCATGCCACTCTCTCCTGCCCTGTAAGGTTTCTACAGGTTTCCACTGAGAAGCCTGCTGCCAGATGCATTGGAACTCCTTTGTATGTTATTTGTATCTTTTTCTTGCTTCTCTTAGAATCTTTTCTTCATCTGTGACCTTTGGGAGCTTGATTATTAAGTGCCTTGTGGTAGTGTTGTTTAAGTTAAATCTGTGTGATGTTCTAGTACCTTCTTATCTCTGAATATTAATATCTTTCTCTAGGTTTGAAAAGTTATTTGTTATTATTTCTTTAAATAAACTTTCTACCCCAATCTCTCTCTCTACTTCCTATTTAAGGCCAATAACTCTTAGATTTGCCCTTTTGAGGCTATTTTCTAGATTTCGTAGGTGTGGTTCATTCTTTTTTGTTCTTTTTCCTTTTTTCCTTCCTGACTGCATATTTTCAAATAACTTATCTTCAAGCTCCCTAATTCTTTCTTTTGCTTGGTCAATTCTGCTGTTGAGAGACTCTGATGTATTTCTCAGTTTGTCAATTGAATTCTTAAGCTCCAGAATTTTTGCTTGGGTTTTTATTATTTCAATCTCTTTCTTAAATTTCTCCAATAGGTTTCTGAATTCCTTCTCTGTGTTGTCTTGAAGTTCACTGAGCTTCTTCAGGACAGCTATTTTGAATTCTTTGTTTGAAAGGTCACATATCTCTATCACTCTAGGATTGCTCAGTGGTACATGATTTAGTTCATTTGATAAGGTCATCTTTTCCTGCATTTTCTTAATGATTGTGGATGTTCATCAATGTCTGGGCATTGAAGAGTTAATTTTAATTTTCACTGTCTGGGCTTGTTTGAAGCCATTTTTTTTGAGAAGGCTTTCCAGATATTCAAAGTGAATTGAGTGTTGTAATCTAAGTCTTTGGTCACTGCAGCTATATCAGCACTGGTGGTGCCCCAAGCCCAGTATTGCTGTGACTCTTGCAGACTCCTGGTGGAACCACCTTGGAGAGCTTGTGTAAGATACAAAAGAATTCTTTGGATTATGGCAAAGTCTCTCACGCTCTTCCCTCACTCTTTGTGCTGGGCTGCTAAAGTTGAAGGAGGAATGACATGGGCACTTCCTTGTTGCCACCAGTGCCAGGTCACACCTGAAGCCAACCCAGTCTTATCCAAAGTCTATGGTGACTGTTGTCTGGCTACCTCTGATGTTTATTCATAGCCCAAGGACTCTTTAGTCAGCAGGTGGTGAATCCTGCCACGACTGGATCCTTCCCTTTAGGGCAGCATGTTTTCTTCTGGCCCAGGGTGGGTCCAGAAATGCCATCCAGAAACTAAGGCCTGGACTCAGGAGCTTCAGGATTCTGCTTGGTACCTTATTTTACTGTGGCTGACCTGGTACCAAAGTTGCAAAACAAAGTCCTCTGAGCTCTTCCCTTTTCTTTTCCCAAGTGGAAGAAGACTCTCACTGAGCTGCACTGCCTGCAGTTGGGGGAGGGGTGACATGGGCACTTGGTTGGCCACTGCCACTGGTGTCTCACTGGCTCACAGGCGCCCATGTCTGCTGGCTTCAAGCTAGCACAGCCACAGGAATTGCCCAAGGACTGTACCCTTTGTGGCCCAACTGCTTTACAAATTTAGTCCAGACCCCAGGTTGCTTTTTGTCAGTCAGTAGTGGGGCTAGCCGGAACTCAAGTTTTGGGATGAAGGATTTCCCTTTAGCTGGGTTGGTCTAAATGCTCCCTCTATGAGTGCCAACAGGATTCTGCTCTGTGCTGTATTCATGTGTGTCAAGACAGCCCGGGGTTTCAATGCAAAGTCCCATAATCAGGTCACTCTCCACTCTCTCTCTTCACTTGGCGTGCTGTTGTGATACTACTGGGGCATGGGGGATGGGTGGTGTAAGTAATGCAAGATTGTCTTTTTTGCCTTCTTCAGTGCCTCTTTCCTTGATATAATGTTACAACCAGGTAGTATGATCACTCACCTGAGATTTATTCTTCTGAAAGTGCTTGCTTGCTTGTATAGCTGTTGAATCTGGTGTTCGTGCAGACAGATGATCTGCTGGAGGTTTCTATTCGGCCATCTTGCTCCCTATTATCAGGAATATGCATATTGAGAGTATGCAAACTAAAAGGAAAGTATATGTGCAATCTAAACTTTTAGGGTACATAACTTTTAGGTATATAACCTAAAAGTGGAAAAATTCTTCTTTGAGATACAAAAATTACATCAATCATCTGAAATATAAGTAATGTATTGCTATCTATTGTTTTGAGGGCAAAAAAAAAAAAATGCTTCCTCCTTGTTTGTAATTTTAAATTTAGAAAGGACCAGAAATAAATGTATTTAAACATATTGACTTCATGCAATGTACAATTAAAATTTAAAACCATTTAAACAGAAAATGGTGTGGAACTTAGTAAGACAATGTAATTAAAACAATCTAAAACCTTACTTAATGTCAGTGTTTTCCAGGTTGACTATGTCAACTTGTAAATTTGTTTTCAATACAGTCCTGAATCAGCACAGTAAGATTTTGAATAACATGGACCAAGACTTATCCTGAAGCACATAAATCATTTTGACACATATGTTCACAACAACAGCCTTCAGAAGAAAAGGGAACGGTGAAAGTTCTGAGAAATTGGGCAGGAATGCTTCCTAACGATCAGTGGTTTAGATGAATTGCTAAACTCTAAGTTGCAAAAGTGTATGTAGTTTGCATAAAAAAATAATTTTATTCACTATGTAGACAAAAAGTCCCTTTGAACATGCTCTATTTGGGGGTAATTTTGTGACTCAAAGAGTTTGTTATATTTCCCCAGGGATGCTTTAATCATTGCTCCCTTTTACCCTTCAAAGAATTCAAAAATCCAGTTATGTGTCACGAATGCACATATGTGCCAGATACATTCAGAGCATACATTTCCTGCTAAATAATTATAAGTGAAAGAACAAATCTTTGTGAACTGAATGATAGCTTTCCCATACAGTTGAAGACAATGCTCTTAAAACTCGATATTATTTCACAATAACTCCTTAATATTCATTAAGGGATCAATGTCCCAAACCAAAGTATTACAGTTCTGAGAGATTTTCTCCATTACACAGTTCAGCCAAAGGGCACTTTTTGGAGCAATGTCTGAGATCCAGAAAAGTTTAATGGAAAAATATATATATTTAAAAATAAACTAAACCCAAATCTTCACAACCAAGCCAAGACAGAAATGTCTGAATTTAGCCATAGTTACTATTATTAATATAATCCAAAGGGTATTTATTGGGGAAGTATAAGCAATTTCTGTTTCCTCTTTTGGTTTAACTTGCAACATCCTATAAGTTATTCCTGAATGGGGCAACAATATTTTTCTTCTATACTTGCCCTTATTTTTTCTGACACTTCTTTATCTCATTCTCCATATTTCAAAGACATGAATGTCCCTCTACTAACAAATCTTTCAATTATTTCATTAATTTAAATGTATTTTCAGTGTAGAAACATAAACTCATATAAAATGACAGTCATCTATCTTGGTCTTTATTCTCTGTATTTTCTCCTGCTTATAACCTTTCCAGATTGAAATTTATTTCACGGAATGGAAAAGTTAGAAATAAAATGAAAGATAATAAGGTTTGCTTTCTTTCTCTCCACTATTACATTATGCTAATTTCAATAAGTAGAGGGGCTGCCTCTCCCTTGTTGGATTATATTTCTTTTTTTGACTGAAGGTCAAAAAGTCCTTTTTGGCTTTTAAAATTTTTCCAAGCCACAGTTCCTTCTGCTCTCACATAATTCTTAAGGTTATTATTCTGTCTTATTCTGCCTCTCTAAAAGTATAGTCCCTTCTATCAATATTCCATTATTTTTTCTATTAACACATAAATGCATCTGAGAGACTCTTATATCCTCCTTCTTTCTTGGTAATTTGTAGTTATTGTTTAGAAATATTCTTCTAATCCCTCTTGAACCATACCATCTATGCACTAGGATTCCTGATATGGAATCATACCATGTTTTTTCTGTTATTTTTGAAATTTGCTTCATGGAAGGCCAGAATGACATTTCTGAGTGCTTGGAGTGTACGCTCCCTTCATTGTTTCGATGTCCAAGAATGGGCTATTCATATTCTGTTACCTCTGCCCAGAATCTTCTTCCTACTTTTCTTTTTCTAGCTGACTTTTTGTCAGACCCCAAGGACACCTACTGTGTAATCACTTTTTCTCTGAAGCCTTCCAATCCTCTATCTCTGTTCTGACACCACACTTTACATGTGCCTCTGCTAAAGCACCTAACACATTTCACTAAAATTAATATCCAGACTGTGAGTTCTTGAAGGAAACTCTATTTGCCTTGAAGTCGCCAGTGCTTTATATATTATACTCATTCACCTGTTAATTTACTTACTTAGTTATTCATTTAATAATATTTTTCAGGAGCCTGACATATGCCAGCACTCTTTAGGGCTCCAAAGATCAGAAGAGAATGACACAAGCAAAATCCCTGCTTTTAAAGCTTTCATTGTCGGGATGAGACCCAACACTGAACAAGTAACAAATAAATGACCAAGATAATTTTGGATGTTAGTTGCTATTAAAAAAATACATAAAATGAGCCATGTAATGGTGCAATGGGAAGGGTACTATAGATAGGGTGGGGGGACAAAGCCTCTCTGGGTGGTAATATTTGAGCTGCAATCTGAATG
Organism: Propithecus coquereli; assembly: GCF_000956105.1. Taxonomy (NCBI): domain Eukaryota; kingdom Metazoa; phylum Chordata; class Mammalia; order Primates; family Indriidae; genus Propithecus; species Propithecus coquereli. The sequence goes on along the minus strand of NW_012139302.1, from coordinate 2,911,520 downwards.
ACATGAAAAACCAGCATTAGATCTGCACGAAAAGCCTGTAGGCCCTACAGTAGTTGAAATAACCTTGGCGTGGCCTATGAACAGAAAGAGACCTGTGCGAGTGGATCGTAACAAGTAAGAGACAGGGAGTTAGGCAGCGGATGGATCAGGTAAGGCCTTGAAGGCCAAAGTAAGAAATTTGGATATTATTCTATTGCAAACACAAGCCACTGGAGGACTTTAAAAATAGTGGTACCATCTAGCTTGCATTTAAAAACAAAGTTGTTCCATATTTGTTGATGGAGTAAATAAATTATGCTCCTTTTATTTCTATATCATCAAGAAGTTCTTTGTCTTAATTTTTAAATCTGGAATTGCTGTGTCAGCATTGGGAGAAGTTGGAGGAGAAAGCTGGTTCACTACTCCTGATTTGCCAGCATTCTCCTTCCTGGAGTCTGCGCTTACTTCAAGGTTTTGATCTCCCAGTATGGCCTATCCATATACTATTTCCTCTGCACAGAATGTCCTTTCTCTCTCCCTTCCTCTGGCCAACTCTTAGTCATCCCCCAAAGAGACCTACTGAGTAATCTACCTCAAAGTAGAATACATCACCTAGTTGGTAGACGACAGCATTGGCCGATTGACTGATTAGAGCTAATATTTCAAAACTTCAATGCAAGAGGGATTTGGGATCTTTCTGCCTTTCTCCTTCTCTCTCAGACCCTCTTCTTTCCTGCTCACCCAAAGCAAGAGAGTAGTCTTGGCTGCTGATAAACTTTTCTTTGAATAGTCTCTACTAAGGTTTAGGTTGGGACGAGAGGGTGGGCAGGTGAATTGGGCAGGAATCACACTGTTGTTCTACAACTAAGTCATAAACACCAACCCAATTTTTAAGAGTAAAAAATGATCTTTAGGGCTATCTCCATGACTCTCATATCTACCACAAAACTGGTTCTGAAATTAGAGCAAAGAAAAGGGGTTTATGAAATCCCAGGAAGATACAGTGTGATATCATTGGAAGACACTAAAATTGGAAGTTTCAGGGCCTGGTCAACTTGGAATCTAGTTGTAACTCTACTACTAACTAGCTGTGAAACTTTAGGTCAGTCACTCAGAACCAGTAGCTAACACTTTCTCCATGTCAGGCACTTGTTCAGCACTATATAATTTCATTTAATCTTCAAAATCATCCTGGGATAGATACAATTATTACCTCATTTTGCAAATGAAAAATTGGGACAGAGAATAAGTCTGAGTGCCAGGATTTAAACCCAAACAGCCTGACTCAGGAACCTGACTCAGCCTTTGCAAGTTTCCATTTCACTCATCTATAAAACACACGTTTTTCTCTTTTCAACCCTAAATTTCTCTTACACTTATCTCCCATTACCTTGTCTGTCTATTCAAAGATGAAATGCCCATCTTCAGTGTTCTGATTTTGACAAAACTGCCTCCATTTCTCTGTCATTCCCTTGTGGAAGATGGAGTACCTCCTCAACGCTGCTATTTACTTTTGTGAGTCATTCATGGATAGCACGCTGTTTAGCTTGACGATTGTAGCTGAATGCATGCCAACCCTCTTAAAATGAAAGTAAAGCTAAGTTGATCTGGCCAGCAAGTCTGACCTATAGCATTTGCCCCAATATTCCTCACTTCAAATCTGTCTCTTGCCAGAAGCTAATGACTCTAAAAATCAAAGTCCTGTACTTTGGAAATATCTGTATCTCCAACTATTCTTTCTCCATATACTTTTTCCCTTCCAAGTACAACCTTCAGTTGGAAGAATCATGGCCAGGTGCAGTGGCTCACGCCTGTAATCCTAGCACTCTGGGAGGCTGAGGCTGGAGGATTACTTGAGCTCAGGAGCTTGAGACCAGCCTCAGCAAGAATGAGACCCCCCCATCTCTACTAAAAGTAGAAAGAAATTAGCCAAACAACTAAAAATAGAAAAAATTAGCTGGGTATGGTGGCACGTGGCTGTAGTCCCAGCTACTCGGGAGGCTGAGGCAGGAGGATACCTTGAGCCCAGGAGTTTGAGGTTGCTGTGAGCTAGGCTGATGCCACAGCACTCTAGCCCAGGCAAGAGAGTGAGACTCTGTCTCAAAAAAAAAAAAAAAGAATCTATTAATACCCTACACTTAGTTTCGCATCCCAGACTTTAAAATCAGCAGACGCACATTGCACTTTACTATGCCTGTTACTATAATATGTCATTTGTTTCCATGTGAGATACATGCTGATTGGGTCCAACTATAATTATTTAGAATCATAGTCAAATACTCCTTACCAATTATTTTTGTTGAAAATTATTCAACCTATTCCCATTCAACTTTCTGTTACATGGTGAAGTGGATGAGTTTTAGCAGATTCTTCATCCCAACTCAGACATGCCCCCAGGAAATCAACACATCTCATGATTTGGCCACCTTGAGTGAGTATGGGCCATCCATGGTCCTCACCTCACAGCTGCTCTCACTATTCTTCTGGAAACTGTGGCAGAATCCTCCCATTGTCCAATATCCATTGGTCTTTCTTTTTTTATTTTATTTTATTTTATTATTTTTTAGGGACAGAGTCACCCAGGCTGGAGTGCAGTGGCACAATCACAGCTTATCGCAGCCTCAAACTCCTGGGCTCAAGTGAACCTCCTGCTTCAGCCTCCTGAGTAGCTAGGACTATAGGCATGCACCACCATGCTCAGCTAATGTTTTTATTTTATTTTTGTAGAGGCGAGGTTCTTGCTATGTTTCCCAGGCTGGTCTCAAACTCCTGACCTCAAGCAATTCTGTCACCTCAGCCTCCCAAAGTTCTGGGATTATAGGCATGAGCCACCATGCCTGGCCTGGTCCTTTTTATTTGTGAGTTAGAGAGTGTGTCTTAGTTTTTGAAGGTACAGATTCACACTCCGTAGGATGAACCAGAGAACTGATTTCTAGCTCTACTGAGGTTCAATTTTTTTTAATCCAATGTTATATTTTCTTTCTTTAAAATTGAATCATAGTTGTATGCATTTATGGGGCACAGTGTGATATTTTGATACACGTGTACATGTAGCATAATTAAATCAAGCTAGTTACCATATCCATCACCTCGCTCACCTATTATTTTCTATGGTAAGACATTTTAAATTTGCTCTTAGTCATTTTAAAATATATAATACATTACTATTGACTATATGCACCCTGGTGTGTAATAAATCTCAAAACTATATTTTCTTCTGTTTTGCCACAATTTCTCACTCTTGACATTCATTTTTAGTACATGCTAATAACTCAGGATGTTCTTCTTTTTTGACTCTCTTCTGACTAAACCATCATGTTCCATTGTCTCTAGTACACATAGCAGTTAATAAAAATGACTAATATATGCTCACCAAAGACATGTACTAAAACATTCAAGACTGCACTATTCATAAGTGTCCTAAACTGGAAACTACCCAAATGGCTCTCAACAGTAGAATGGATAAGTATTATTAGATTGTGGTATATTTACACAATGTAATACAATAAGAAAAAACAAGTTTAAGTACATGCAATAAAGTCAATCTCACAAACATAATTTGAGTGAAAGAAGGCTGACACAAAACAATAAACCCTATGCTTTCATTTCTATAAACCATAAAGCAAGCAAAAGCAAATCAATACTATTGGAAGTCAGGATCATGGTCACCCCATTGGGGATAGTGCTTGGAAGGGGCGAAGAAGGTCTCTATGTACTGGCCACGTTCCATTCTTGATTTGAGTGCTGATTACATAAGAGTGTTCAGTTCATTTAAACTCAGTGAGTTCTACACTTTAGGATATGTGCACTTTCTGAATATATTTTAGACTTTAATTTAAAAGTTTAATAAAATAAATAAAAAACAAGACATAAAAATTGAAAACATATTGAAAAAACTAATAGTGAATCTTTATTATATACTTGCTTTTTTGCCAGGTGATGTTTATCCATGTAATTTTTATATGCTAACTCACTTAATCTACAGTAATGAAGACAAATCCCGAATTCTAATGCAGACTGATGCTGTACTTTGGAGTCAGAGTGCTGGTTTAAATCTTGGTTCTGCTCAGTTCCAGGTGTTGCTGTTTTATTTTTGCTATTTTTTTCATCTTTTGTTTTCATCTCTTCAATCTTTATTTGTAAAACAAAGGCAATAATAGTAGCTATTATACTTCATGAGTTTGTGGCAAGGATTAAATGAGCAAATCCTTGTAAGGTTCTTAACGTTATGCCTAACATAGTAAGTGCTCAATACATCTTTACTAAATTATAGTTTCTGACTTCTCTTGCCTGGAAACATACATCTTCTATAAACTGAACCATTGCAAAATAGTCTACAAGCCCTTTCATCTTCATCTATTAGAAACTAAATAAGAGCAGCATGTTATGTTCTGTGAAGGAATGAATGAATAAATGTTGCACTAGAGAAGAATGTCATCCCAGCAGGGGAAGATGGTGATTATATGTTGGTCAAAATGTTCACAGACAAATTTAAAGCGCCGAGGTACACATCTAGGTCATCATCAACAGGTTTTCTAAGAGAAAAATTAAGGCAAAAGAGTAAGTACAATTGTGCTTATTCCTGAATCCTGACATTGGTTACAATTTTGTATTGTGTATGCATGGCAGACATTATGTGTAGTGCTAAGACTGCTGACTCAGAGGTAGAGCGTCTGGATTTAAGTCATGGCTACTTATATCACCTGGGATAATACCCCCTTCCTTCCTCGGTTTTCTCACTGGCACAAGGATAATAATAATAGTATCCACCTCATAATGTGAGATTTTAAGCAGTTAATATTTGTAAAAGACTTGGAATGGTTAGCATATAGAAGGCATTAATAGCTGTTTGTAAAATACAATAAATGAATTAAATATTCAAGGTTTACTCTGGGCAAAACTATAAAGTAAAAACTTTGTTCAATCCTTCCTCAATTTTCTTTCAAGTGCTTCCACCTCACTCTCTTCATGTTGCAATGCACACATCCTGGCCCCTGGTAATTCAAAGCTCTCCCTGAAAAATGTCCCATCCAGAGAATCTTCTCCCTATCCCAGATCCTCTCCTGGAATCTTTACAAAATTTATTTGTGCTATATTTTATTCCACTTAATGCAAAAAAAAAAATAATAATCCTTTCCAATAGATAATAATCAGTGAATTTTTCTCAGATAACGTTTCTGATTTTACCTGAGCTTTCTGAAATCTACTTTATAGTCTCATGAAGTAACACAGTGGTATAAACTTCCAGCACTATGTTTTGCCATCTGGGAGATATTTTCAATCAGAAAAATATTGCCACTCTCGATCACAACAAATACGTGACTGTCTGCTACACCATGATTGTTTAGAAGCTGTATATTGTAAAATAAAAAAATAATTCTCTCTTTTCCACTCTTTCATGTCCAAATAAAAGGGGGAAAATGGAGAACTAACAGAAGGAATATGTTATGATTTTTCTATTGGATTTTAATTTCCCCCAGGAATGGCCAGGAAGTTGCTATGTGCAACCCATCCTTCCCTATGTTGAAAAACTATTAATATATTTCCCAACACTGTGTAAGCCTAGGAAACAGTCCTTCCCCTTCTCAATTTCCCTTATTGATTCCAGTAGCAACCACATGGCACACATGCATGTATGCACACGTGAACACATCTGCACAGAGCTGCATTGCCATCACCATTCCAGCCCTATAGTTTATTTCCCCAAATTCAAAAAAACACTAATTCTGATGAGCCAACATGCAAAACCTGAACATGAATGGTAGCTCTGGCATCACAAAAGAATTTAATTAAAAACAGAGACCAGTCTGAGTTGCAGAATCTCAATTTTTATTGACTACACCATGTGTGGGCATCACAGAAGTATAGTAAGTAAAGTAATATCCCACGCTCAGTTCAGCAGACCAGTGCCCATGTAGTAAGCTGTCACAACCACTAGAATGGTTCACCTAATCTTCGCTTGTACTTTACGGCAAAATGGCAGTGGGAATGTCCTCAGTAGGCAGAAGTGAGTCTCTGACTTGAAGAAATTACTGAGCGGTGATTAACCCCAGAGGTTCTAAGCCCTGATCCTCTCCTCCACAGGCATCTGGCCTGCGTGCATGGATTGTAGCATGGACCCATTAGGGTTTGACACCCCACTCTAAGTCTGGGTATTCCAGGCATTTCCTAGCACTTAGGGATACTTCCCCAAAACCATCCAGACATTCAGATAGAACTGGCACCAGCTTTTCCTAGAGCGCTCACACCAATCATGGGGCAGGAAAAGAATGTAAACTCCCACCACAATCAAATTAGAAAAAATGAGTGGTAAACACTCTGAAAATTGGTTTAAAAGGTGTATCTGATGATGCAAACCTGCACTAGCCAATGACTCCGAACGTCTGAGCTCTGAACGATTACTCATGCACAGAAAGCCTTTCCAAAAGAGCTGAATCAGGCTGAGACTCCAGGATAGTTCAGGGAATTCAGCACAGAACTTTCTCCTTCATATAGAAAAAACTGTTTAACACACTTTTTAAAGTCCTTCAATATTTGGGATTTCTTATGGATAACTAAAACATGGGTATTCTCTAATCACTAGGCTGTTCCAAAAATTTGAATCCTTCAAGTCCCAGTGCGGCCAGCTGCCCTTAAGGCAGGCTCACTGGATGAGAGCTAGTGCCGTCAGCCTCACATAGCACGGTCCAGGACTTCGCACTGCCTGTCTGGCTCAGCCTCCCAATACCCTCCTGGTGGAAGCCAGCCTGGGCCCTACTCACCACATTCTCACACAAACCTCAGCACCTTCTGTGCCTTTGCTCTGCAGTCCAGCCCCCAACAGTCTCACTCTTTTGTGAACCTTTGCAATGGGAAGAAAAGTACAGGAAAGAACTCTGGCTGCTGAACCTGTGGGGAAAAAAATCAAGTTGAATTTGTGGACACCATGGCTGAAGGCAGTATTGCCCTTGACCTGGACAAGAGGCCACTGCTATGCACTCTGTGCTTTAGAGAACTCACACTAGTCCTCTTCTTACCATGCCCCTCTCCACAGTGCAAGAAACTTATATAGCCAAACTTGCTTATGTGGAACCTGTGTGTTCCCTTGAAGACCCAGCTCTGGGTATCTGGACCTTGAATTTCCCCACCCAGACATCCTTAAACCCACTTTCAGGGCCAGAATGGAACTCTTCACCAGGCGTGCCTCCTGGAGGCAGGTGGCTCTGGCCATTTGCTCATCCCAGCCCAGAGGAGTGGCTAAGGGGCTGCTGTTTTGAGCAACTATGGACACAGCTCTGAAGTGAGGCCTGAAGTGTTCACACACATGTGGTGAGATGAGACCTCTCTCAGCACAAGAGGGTGCTAGTGGTGGGGAGAAAATGGGAGCAGGTAGGGGCCAGGCCCAGCTTTCCCCAAGCTACCACATCTTACCACAGAATTCTGAGAAGTCTGAGAGGTATAAATTTATTTACTGGGATTATATACCAAGTCAACGTAAAGATATATTTGTCAAGGTAAGGGAACACAACAAATTTTATTTGACACATTATTAGCTTGAGTTATAATTTATAAATATTTAGACATATCATTTGTGGGCTTCAATTGGTACTCTTGTTCTAAGGACAGTATTAGAGACAGATCTGCTGAAATCTGTATTTACTTAAAGTTCATTGTCTTCGGAAACTAACTGTTGCAAGCAATGTACTCCTGAGATATGTCAAACTCACAGTTATACTCTTTTAAGTTTTCCCTGGGACCAGCAACATGGCTCTTCCAAACAACATGATGCCCAAAAGTGCCACTTCCATCTATCCTGATGTATGATGTGCCTCAGGCAATCTCCAGGACTTAGTCCGGAATCAGTCACCTTGTCTGCTAACCCTGCCTTGTGGCACATTCTAAGAATCCACTGGTATCATATGCAATTGAAACCCAACTTAATTCCCATGATGCTATGCATCACACAAACATAGATAGGACAGGAATAAAATTAATAATACATCCACTTTCCCTCTTGCTTCCTCCCACTAAGGAGGACCATGCCACCTAAAAATCCTAATAAATTCACAGCTGATTATGAAGTTCAAGGTAATGAGTAGGGGAGAAATACCTAAAAGGCTACCTGGGTGGATTTACACCAGAAAGTTATGAGATATATCAGAGGGATGAAATGTGTGGATTGGAAAGGAAGCAAGAAGATATGAAAGAGACAACTTGAGAAGCAGAATTTGGGGGATGGAGTCTGGGCAGAGTTGGAAATGAGATAGGAGAGAGATTTGGGAGCAGCTGCTATATGTATGAGATATTGAGAAAGACAGGCTACGGTGAATTAGAGATGGCCATAAACATTGCTGCTATACCTGTCGAGAGGGAGAGTATTTTAGTCCTTTCCTGCCACTATAACAAAATACCTTAGACTGGGTAATTTATAAACAACAGAAATTTATTTCTCATAGTCCCAGCGGATGGAAAGTCCAAGACCAAGACGCCAGCAGATTCCATGGGGGTGAAGGCCCATTCCTCATAGATAGTGTCTTCTTTTCACACAGCAGAAGGGACAAACACTGTATCTACATATGGCGGAAGGCAGAAAAGGGGCCAGGGCTCTCCTTTCAAACTCTTTTGTTATAGGGGCACTAATCCCATGAGGCTTTGCCCTCATGACTTAATCACTTCCCCAAAGGCCTACCTCTTAATATAATCACATTGGGTCTTAGATTCCAACATGAATCTTGGAGGGACACACTCAGACCATAGCAGAGAGGCTCCTTCAACTATAATACCTTGAATCTGGGCTAGCTGGGAGACTTGCTTTGGCCACTAGAATGTGATAGAAGTGATACTGTGCAACTTCCAAGGCTGGGCCTAAACGGATCTGAGGCTGCCTCTTCCATGCACGTGGAACACTCCCTCTTAGAACCCAGATGCCATGCTGTGAGAAGCCCAAGACTCACTGAGTGGCCACAGTAAGGAAAATTGAGACATTTTGATAGACAACTTTAGCTGAGCTCCCAATTGACAGCCAACACAAACTGCCAACCATGTGAACGAGCCATCTTGGGTATTCCAGCCCAAATGAGCCTCCAAACGACTACAGCCCAAGCCAACAGCACCAGAACAGAACCAACCAGCTGATCTCACCAACCCACTGAATTGCGAGAGATAATAGCCAGTTATTGATGTTTTCACTCACTGATTTGGGGGTGGTTAGCTACGTAGTATTAGATAACCAAAACATGAGGAAAGAGGATTTTAAAACATTTCACTTGGACATTATGGATATATTCTGTTTTGTGTTCTCAAGAGATTACAAAAATTTACTTTGTTTTTCAATTATTTCTGCATACCATCTTAGTGTTGAGATGAAATAATGAGATACATGTAGGCTTTGAATGGACTAGGCAGGTAAGGCAAACAAAAGTTCTGAATAATTCACGGGGAGCACTAAAGGGAGGGAAGGGCATGTCTTTAACCCTCATTTGGGTGAGGCAAAGACATAAAGTGTAACTACAATGTTTGTACCCTCACAAAACCCTGGAATAATAAATACATTAAAAAAAAAGTTCTGAATAATTAACACAAAAATTATGTTTTTCATACCTGTGCAAAAAATAATCTAGATTTTCATGCTAATAAATCAAAAGCAAATTTTAAAAAAATACAACAAAGTAAAAAAGAAAATACAACTCAGAAAAATTCTCCAGTGACTCATCAAATTTGTAATAACTAAAAATAGCCAAAATTCCATGTCCAGCCCCATATTTCTCTCCAAGGAACTACCCACCAACCCTTCACTGCAATCCATGTAAAAACTAAGGATCCCCAAGCAGTATATATCCTTAACAGAATGTCCAGGCTTTAGACCCATGCCAGCATCATGATCTGTTAACAAAAGCTGGGCTCTTCGGCATATGGGTCTCTCAAAGGACCACGTTAATATATTTGAGAGAAGTTTAATGCACTTAAAGAGCCATTCCCTTCCAATTTTGGTGACCATGATACACTGTGGGGCTCCTATCCTTCTATCCAATCCTTTTGGCTTCTTGCAAATGACCACAGCTGCTATAAGTCAGTTCTATTTAACAACCATGTGCGACGCCACCAAGTTTGGATCAATGGAGTTGTTATTTTCTCTGTGCAATTCAGATTTTTGGCTTATTTGCATCCTTGACTGTCCCACCCACATATTTTAAGATATTTAACTTTAGTCACAGCAGAGCCAGATAAGCACTTAGCCATGTCTTCTTTCAAGTAGAAATTTTGAGTTAATGGCTAATTTAATGTATTTGCCCTCCCATCAGATAAAACTACTTGGTGATATCATAGAAAACAGTCTCTTCTCCATGAGCAGAATGGCCAGCATCCCCAAGCCCAGTAGTTCTGTATCATGTAACCAGTACCGCCACCCTCTGCATCCTAAGCCAAACCCCAAGGCCCACAGGAAGCAGCTGGAGTCCTAGAAGATCCAGATACTGCCTCATGTGCTGATTCCTGAAAAAAGGAACCAAATCCCTGCTTCGGTCAGCTCCAGCGAAGCACCATAAATAGCTGGATCGTATGTCATCCACTTGCAAACCAAACAATCTCTTCAGATGTCAGAAAAACTTCAATCCTTAATGTAGGCTTTAGTTAGAACTTTTGACCAGGTATCAGAACAAGGATATTAATTTGGTTCCTCTTCAAATCAATTTTATTTAAATATTTGTTCAACATTGCTTTAGCAGGAATGTGGAAATACGAGTTCTCAAAAATCACATACAACTTTTATATATGTTATTTGTTTCATCCCCATGAGAAAATCTATTGAGAAACATATGAAATCATTTAATATGTAAATAATAAATTAAACCACGTGTTCCTAATAAACTGCACTATAATATACCTTAATTGGACAGTACATATAAAGCCATCATCCATAGTAGAGCTTCAATCAAGGAATTAAAATCCAGCAACTAAAATAACTCAAATTTGTCACCCACTGTATCAGTTAGGATTGCATTTGACTGAGTGGCTTAATTACGCTATACTGGCTTTTTTAAAGTAACTTAATGAAAAGATTGTTTGCAGAGTGGTTTGAATTATTAAAGTGTGATGGTTATGATTATGGAGGCTGGCAAGTCCCAAATCTTCAGTTTCAGTTTTAGTCCGAAGGCCAGCAGGCTACCATGGAGCCAGGAAGAGTTGTCTTCAGCTCTGAAGATTTTGGACTTGCCAGCCTCCTTAATCATGTGAGCAATTCCTTCTAATAAACCTCTTCCAAAAAAAAAAAAATCTCTGATCGATTCTATCTCTTTAGAGAACTCTGACTAATACAGTTCCCTTATCCTTGTTCACACCTCGGTAAATAGTCTCTTCATTAAATTATTTTCCAAAGCCTTTTGGTCTACCCCCTGTGTCTGCCAGGACTCTACATGATACATAAGGTTTTTCTTTTGTTTTTCCCTCCACAATGTCCAGAGGTAGGCAATCATGTTCGAAGCAAAAATCCACAATATCGCTCCTTCTGTCTCCCTGTTTTGCCATCCTTGGCAAGTGACTTTCACCATCACGTTTCCAAAATGATCTATTCTGTGTTCCAGAGGGAAACAAGGAGAAAGAACCAAGAGCTTTCTCCTAGCAAGGCTTCACCTAGAAATGTAATTTTAACCACCCCCCAGTATATTAATACTTCAGCCCTTATCTTACTGTCCAGAGTCATGCCCCTGGCCACTCCTACCTGCAAGGGAGCTGGACATATTGAGCACTTTGTTTCCCAGTCTCTAGCATAGAGAAAGGCAAGGGATGAAGGGGCTAGATGAGTGTCGAATAGCTAACTTGCAGCGCTTCCCACACTTGCTTTTCTTGAACCTTGTATCCACTTTCCTCATTTACCACCACTGCTCTCATATCTCTTTTATAAACACTCCCTGAGAAAAGAAAGAAAAATTTTTCTCCCAACCCGCCTGCAAGACTTTTGTCCTTTCTGCCATCATCCTTGATGTCCAATTCTGCATCACAAAAGCCAAAAAGAATCCTTCTGTCAAGGCAGCCCCCCTCAAAGGGTGCAGAGAGAAACATTACAGACCAGAGAAACCAGAATCCTCCTAGCAGGCAGAGGGAAATGGAAGTTTGGGAACATTCCAACATTAATAATTTGTATACCATCGTATTTGGTTTTAGAATTTGAGCTGCTGACAACCGCCAGCTTTAGGCAGCTATCAACTGACTGGCCTCAGAGCTGCACCATCTGTAGTTATGTCGTATAATTTGCACTTGCATGGCACCAAGACTCCAAACATAGAAAGGAAAAAACACATATTGTATATATACATATATATAATTTTTTTCTTTGAAATTTTCTGTTCTCATTATGGTCACAAAATGGCAGCCTCACTCCCCAAATATCACATCCATGTTCCAGATAGGCTTTGTTAGACAAGGGAAGCCCTCCCTCAGTTCCTGGAAAGAGGTATAAATTTGTGTATTACCAATTATTACATACTTTTAGGGTGTGGTCTGTAGAAATCCGAGATATCTGGACCAAATTTTCAATTTACTCCCATAGCCATTTAGTGACACTTATAACCAGCTCTCTGGGCAGTCCCTATAACTCAAAAAAGAAAAGACTACCCAGGCGCAAAACATCAGTATCCAGGGAGAGGATTTTAAGACAACCCAGGAAGAAAGTTGGACCTTTGCCATTTAGCCAGCTCTGACTTTGCCATTCAGCCAGCTCTGTCTGACTCTTCCCAGACATCTCAGCCTTACTCCAGTATTCCCCTCTTAGGAGCACCCTTAACACTTAGATGCCAGGGATGGATAGTTCAGTAATACTGACCTGAAATATTCTGAGGTGAGCACTACGGAAAGACTTTCTCCATTTTCAAAAATCATTGCCTCACTTTTAATATAATATAGAAGATATTTAGAAATCAGCGTAAAAGGTCAGAAGCCTCTTAGAAAAGATGATGCTCTAATTTTGTAGGTAAATATATATTGATCCCATTTTAACATCTTTACATCAAATTGCCTTGGTGTTTCCTAGAATTGTTGTTTGCTTTAATAGTAGAACATATCAAACAAACATCTGGCCAAAATAAATACTTTTGAATAATCTTTGCAGTATTTTACATTTTCAGTCATACTTCATAAACTGGATCACAACCTTTGAGTTCAAACATAATTATTATCAATCTGCTTAGCATAATGTTTGGTACTTATTAAAAGTTAACAAATAATTGTTAATATCATTAAGTTAGATAACTTTGCTTTATAAAGTAAATAGGAAAGGAGCCATACTATTGGAATCCATACATATTCCTTCAAATTTGTACTTCTATTTATTGTTTTTATGCCTACACAATTCAATCGCTACTAAAAACCAGCTGCTTGCTGTATATACTACCATGCCATTCCTCCTTAAATCAATTGTAGCTTCTTTTCATTAACCAAGGGCAGAATGATTCACTACATCAGTAAATAGTCTGAATCACAGAACAATGTTGTGGATGTGGCAGACAGTTGCTGAACATATTTAAAAATCATATGGTACTTAACAGCCATGTATGTATCCTAACCTATATGTTAGTCTCTGGACAGCAAAATTTCAAAGGTGTAGTTTCCCTCACTTGAAATTTACATTTTAATGGAAGCACTTTCATTTAATAGTAGGTAAATCTTTTCAGGCCACTGCCAAGACTCATTACTTTGCAATCTCATACTGCTCTAGAGACTCTAGTCGACTAGATTAAAACGGTGCACGCAAATGTTAAGCATACATTTTAAATAATCAAGAAGCATTTTCCCCTTAACAAAACTAGTTTCAACATTGATAAATCATTTGTACGTTACAGTGGGGAAAAAATGTGAGCAATAAATATTACCAGAGAGCATTTTCTCAGTTTATACACAGGGAAGAACATTCTAGCCACAAATTCAAGATTACTACCTCTCTGAATTCCAGTAGGAATCACTATATTCATGATCCCACCATCAGATTGATTAGTACATTGAAAATAGAACACTAACAAATTCCTTTTTCTTAGAAAAAGTAGCTATAAAACCTTCAGAAAACATGCTGGATACCAAATACTTTCCAACTAAGGCCAACTCACCAACTGTAACATTGAGTGCCCCCCGTGCAAAGAACAGCATAGTATCATAAAAATCAATCAAAGTAAACATGATAATATAGCTAGCATTTATATAGCACCCCCTTTGTGCCAGATATTATTATAAGTGCTTTATGTAAACTAATTCACTTAATCCTCACAAATAACTCCATGTGGTAAGAACTGTTACTTATCCCTATTATATAGATGACGAAATCAGGTAAAGGGAAGTTAAGTAACTTTGATCAGGGTCAACAGCTATTAATAAAATTAGCAATATGTCCCCAGTGTGTGGTCTTACCTATTAGGCTGACCACAAGGCATATACTTCACCATGAAGAAATTTAAACCCTACTGAAAAAAAAAAGTATTTCCAATGAAAAAGATGTGAGAATACTCATAAGATAATGGGTTAGATTGAACAGAAAAGTGACGAAATGCTACATGACACATTATATTAATAAGGAAAGCATTTTAATCAGAGAACACCCTGATTCTGCTGTGTTAGAGGATGCAAATACATCTTTTATTAATATTCTCTTTAATTGATAAGAGTCCTGGACTCTGATAAAATGTTTTGAACATTTTATCAAGAGTCCTGAAGTTATGCAACAGATTGGGATTGATTCATAAATGACAGCCTCAATTCTCCCTGTGTGGAGAGCCAGCCAGCACAGCTCAGGAGGTAGCTCTCTGAGTTATAGCTTACTGGTTGGGGCAATGGCCTCACCTGTGCAGATAACATCACAGGAATAGGGGACTTCTGAAAGAGCAACACGACCTTGCTATCTAGTAGCTGAGAGATCACGCCTACAGATAAAGTGACCAACTCAGTGGGTTTGCCCAAGACTTTCTCAGGCTTAGCACTAGAAATCCCACATTCCAGGAAGCCCTTCTTCCTGGGAAAACTGAAACCACTGGTCACCCTATCTATAGCCAGTGTTGTCTTGGCCATGGGAAAGGCAGCTGGGGGTTGAGGCAAAGAATAGAGGCTTCAGAAAAAGGCAGATGTATATTCTAATTCTGCCTCTGCCACTTACAATATGATTAGGACAAGCCACTTAACCTCTCAGAGACCTCATTTTCTGTTTCTGGAATACAAGGATAATTACCCAATTACTTTTATGAAAAATAAATGAGAAACCATCGACAGTTCCTGAAAAAGTATTTGGCATAAAATAGTTGCCCAGGAAATAGTAGGTGTTATTATTATTATATTCCAGGAATTATAAAATCGAATAGTAACTATATAAGCAACTCTGTCTAGACAGGGTTTTTTTTTAATTTTTTGAAGCGGGCAGGGGAGTATATTTATGACCATGATTATTTCCGTTTTTTAAAAAGTCAATTCATTTAACGGGATTTATTTATTTGTCAAAATTCCATTTTGACTCATGCCCAAAGGTTGTAAGATCATGTACTTTCAAAACTCCATTTATGAGTAAAACTCAAATAAACTTTTCTAAAGTTAATATTTAAGTTACGAATGTATTTACCTACTACTCACAAAAGCATTTTCCTTTCAGTGGAATTTTGGGAAGAAAGGTATGTGGAAACAAAATTATCCAAATGTCCGATTATCTCAAACTCTAAATTTTGTAAACTAACATAGGTTTTTATCTAACAAAGCTCTAAGTACATTTTAAAATGTTAATTAGAAGAGAATTTATACATAATACTATTATTTAATTTGACAGGCTATGGTCAGTTTCCCAGAATAAAATCCATTAAGTTCTATAATTTTCATTTTTGTGTTAATAGTAAACAATTCTTTCTTAACCAATGATTACTTGTGTGCCTGATGTTTTTCTCTAAATACCTACTAAAATAAATGAAATTTGTATACTTGAATTTTTAATTACATAAAGAGAAGTATTTGGATTACTTAATTTTAAAATTTAATCTCTGATTATTTATCTTCTGCTATATAAGAACTTTTTTTTTTTGAGACAGAGTCTCACTCTGTTGCCCAGGCTGGAGTGCCGTGGCGTCAGCCTAGCTCACAGCAAC
>NW_012139302.1:2891605-2895412 GCF_000956105.1 Propithecus coquereli | reverse complement strand
ACAGCAACCTCAAACTCCTGGGCTCAAGCGATCCTTCTGCCTCAGCCTCCCGAGTAGCTGGGACTACAGGCATGCGCCACCATGCCCAGCTAATTTTTTTTCTATTTTTCATTGTTTGGCTAATTTCCTTCTATTTATAGTAGAGACGGGGGTCTCGCTCTTGCTCAGGCTGGTCTCGAACTCCTGAGCTCAAACGATCCGCCCGCTTCGGCCTCCCAAAGTGCTAAGATTACAGGCGTGAGCTATATAAGAGCTTTAATATAAGCATAGAGGGAAGAGTAAAACATTACACAATGGAGTCTATTTTGCCTACCTAGGAAGTCTTTGTGTTGAGTCCTATATTGAATAAGAATTTTCAAACCTCACTAAAAATTTTCATTACTAAAATAATTTTTCTACTGTATTTTTAAGAATCATTTTATATTTGAGCACATTAATTTTTAGTTTATGACATGATACAATTCAGGCTAAACAGTTAAAAGATTCTGAGAAAGAAACTTGAATTGCTCAGAGAAAGTGTAAAATCCCATGTGTTACTAAAATCAAGGGACTGTCTTGATAAAAATTTTCTGAATACGTTGCAAGTTAGATACTTCATTTTAAAAACTCCCCACCCACATTGTTCTCTGAAGCACGTCTCAAAGTCCCAACCAACCCTTTCATTCCCTACCAGAGAATACATGTTGGTTTCTTTTTAAAGTCAAATACATGACAATGAATCTTGAAACATTACAGGAAAGTGATTTAGATTCTTCTCGTTACTGCAACATAGCCAAAAAAAAAAAAAAAATCCCCTCTTCTTCCTTCTTTAATATCAGCTCTTTAAATAGATCCTGTCAATATTTTAAGAAAGAATAGACTTTCTTTTCTGTTCACATTTCTCTATATTTCACATCATCTTATTTGTTCTCTGCTCTCCCACAGTTCTGATAACTCTAGGATCTATGAGATGAATCCAGGTGACACTTTCAGTGGCTCTTCTAAGCACTGGCAGCCTCTGAATGTATCACCTGGGCTCATCTTTTGAGCATGTTTCAAATTCTGTAGAGAAGTTTCCAAATAAAAGTCTTTCTTGTTCTAACATATTACACTTGTGAAGAAACATATTAAATCTGTTAGACAAGTAAATATTTACAGATTAAATTTGTTGTCAATGGTATAAACAAATTACTATACAAATGGCTGGTTTGGAACTTTAGGAGCACTAAGAATTGCTGAAGTGACTTCCTTATACAAATGTTCTCAAACTGCATTGCATTACCACGGTGCAATTCCATCCACTAAACTGAACCAGCCAACCAAAAACAGACTCAGCAGAATGCCTAAGAGAGCTCGTCATAAATCTACAGTTCAGTTTTAATCCTTAGGAGAAAAACCAAAATTAATACAGATTGTTTCAACTATTCTCTAGTCTCTAAATCTCAGGATCCCAAATTTTCACTGACATCAAACACCACCCCACTACCACCAAACAGAATGTGTTTATTGGAGGGACAAGGACAAGTGGGTAGGTCTCTGAGAGCTCATGTTTCAACATTTAGTTTTATTTTCAAGGTTTAATTTAACTCTTTTCTGAATTGCCGTTTGCTGGCAAAATGAACCGATAGTCTGTTATATCTTTATATCTTCCCACTTTCTGGCCGTGAAACTGGCCTTGGGATCTTAGAGGTAGATAATTCAACCTGAGAGTAACCAATGAAACAAACCAGTTTACTTTTTTCAACTAGCGCTTGTTATAGTAGGTACATTGCTCCTACTAATAGCATGACATGTTTTAAAAAACAATGGAAATTTTTCAAACACCACGAAAGCACATATTATTTTATCATTTTTGCTCATTTATTACTTTTCATCGAGGTATTTTATATTTGAGAACCTAGAAGTTGGTTTATCATAGTATGAGAATTAAACATTTCTAAGTGTTTAATTTGTATCCACAACAAATTTAAAGTATAAAAACTTAACTTACAGGAGTAAACATTGTTTTAACTTAAAGTAAAAAGTTAAATTAAAAAGCAAAGGAAAATGAGTATTATCTGTCATTAAAATAGAATAGAACTAAATAGTTCATTTTGCCATTTCAGAAAGTTGGTATCATCAGTGAGTGTACCCTTGGAGCATATTTCCCATTTATAGTAAATCCAAGATTTCTAATAGAATTAAATAAAATATTTAAATTTTATAACAAAATATTCCTGTACCGCATAACTGCTTCAGCTATGCACTCAATAGGTTTTTGTAATCTTTTGTGAAATTTTTACCTAATTTTTTATGCACGGAAGTGTAAGTTAAACATTTCTTTGCTGTTTTCACATGATTAATGGCTTATTTGGCATTTTCTCTTAAAAGAAATTTTTTTTCTTTTCTAAACATCCATCTAAGTGCAAATAAAAATAACCTTCTTTATTCTAAGTACTTTGCACACTTTGTAGAATTTAAAGTGATAATGAGCACAGCTTCTCACACTCCCTGGTTCTGTAACTCCTCATCATCCATCTCTAACATTGTTCTGACTGTAGTAAAGTTAATTGGAAAATAAAGCAATGAATGGGCTAGCATTGAAATTGTTAAGAACAGTGGCTTTTATTACATAACACCAAGCAAAAGGGCAATGTCTATCCCTTCCCACTGCTGGAAGCCATAGAAGGGCTTAATACAACCACTCACTATGATTAACTCTCTTCAATTTAACCACATAACTCTCATCCCATTAGGAGGAAGTTAATATGTTGACTTGCCCAGGGACAAAGGATGAGATGTGCCTTGAATTCAAAACTGCAGTTTATAATAGTCCATGGGGAAGGCAGACCAGAAAATATCAGGCCTGGAAGTCAGCTAGGCAGATAGGTACGGGAGTGCATGAGGTGCAGCAGAGATGGCGGCTGGGAGGCCACAGGCAAAAGCTCAGCTCCTCTAGAGACATGACTGCCTAGAAGAAAAAAAGCAAGAAATCAGAGTTTTATGTTGCCCAATAAGAAAAAACATGAAGCAGATTCAAAGGGATCATGTGGTAAGCAGAATGGCCCTGCTAAAGATGTCCATGTTCTAGTCCCTAAAACCTGTTAATATGTTCCATTACACGGCCGAGGGAATTAGGTTGCAGAGGGAATTATGGTTGCTATTCAGCTGGCCTTAAAATAGGGAGATTTCCTGGATTAACTGGGTGGGCCAAATGTCATCACAAGGGTTCTTAAAAGCAGAAAAAAGAAACAGAAGAAGGTAGTCAGAGAAAGAAAAGCGACAAGGGACCAGGGTGATCAGAGAGATTTTATGTTGTTGGCTTTGAAGCTGGAGGAAGGGGCCCATGAGTCGAGGAATGTGGGCAGCCTGTAGAAACTGGAAAAGTCAAGGAAATGTCTTATCTCCTAGAACTTCAAGAAAAAAATGCAGCCCTGCCCACATCCTGATTTCAGCCCAGTGATACCTGTGTCAGCCTTCTCACCTACAGAACTGTAAGATGATACATTTGTATTGTTTTAAGCCACTAAGTGTGGCAATTGGAGTCAGCAGCAATAGAATACTGACACAGATCGGTGCCCAAGAATTGAGAACAAATGGAAAAGAACAAACAGGGCATTCAATAAGTATTTGTGTAAAGAATGTGAAAATGAGCAAATAAAGGACTACAGGGCAGTCAGCAACCACATTCTGGGCTTCACCGAAGACGAGTCTTCATCAGCCATGCAACATGGTGGTAACAAGTGATCTGGAGACTCATCTTAGCAGCCATCTGCCATGGACTTTCCCACTCTGTTGAGTGTCAACAAGCCATGTCTAGTGAAGCATAAGTGTTAAATAATAAGAAAA
>NW_012139302.1:2884597-2886480 GCF_000956105.1 Propithecus coquereli | reverse complement strand
GTTCAGTGCAATTCCCATTAAACTAACAACATCATTTTTCACAGAATTGGGGAAAAAAAGTCCTAAAATTCATATGGAACCAAAAAGGGCCCAAATAGCCAAAGCAATCCTAAGCAAAAAGAATAAATAAATAAAACTGGAGACATCACATTATCTGACTTCAAATTTTATTTCCAAGGTTACAGTAACCAACAACATGGTACTGATATAAAAATAGACACATAGATCAATGGAACACAATAAAGAACCCAGAAATAAAGCCACATGCCTAAAACTAACTGATCTTTCACAAGGTAGACAAAAATATATACTGGAGAAAGGACACCCTATTCAATAAATGCTACGGGGTAAATTGAATACCCATATGTAGAAGAATGAAACTGGACCCGTATCTCTCACCATATATAAAAAATTACCTCAAGATGGATTCAAGAGTTAAATGTAAGACCAGAAACTATAAAAATTCTAGAAGAAAACTAGAAAAAACTCTTCTGGACATTGGCATAGGCAAAAGATTTATGACTAAGACCTCAAAAGCAAATGCAACAAAAAACAAAAATATACAAATGGGACTTAATTAAACTAAAAAACTTCTGTACAGCAGAATAAATAATCAAAAGGGTAAATAGACAACCAAGAGAAATCAAGAAAATATTCACTAACTATGCATCCAAAAAGGACCAATATCCAGAATCTATAAAGAAGTCAAGCAACTCAATGAGAAAAAAAACAAATAACCCCATTAAAAAGTGAGCAAAGGATATGAACAGACATTTTTCAAAAGAAGACATACTAATACCTCCATGTGTTAGTTTTCTATTGTTGCCATAACAAATTACCACAAATTTAGCAGTTTAAAACAACACCCATTTATTTTCTCATGGCTCTGTAGGTGAGAAGTCCGGTGAGCTCAGCTGGTTCCTCCGGTCCAGGTTTCACAGGCTGAAATCAAGTCGTTGGCAAACTGGACTCTTCTCTGGAAGATCTGAGGGAGAACTCATTTGGGTTGTTGGCTACAGGGCTCAGGATGCTGTTTCCTTGTTAGCTGTCAGCCAGGAGCCTCTCTCAGCCCCTTAAGGCTGCCTGAATTTCACATGTTGTTCCCTCCATCTTCAAACCAGTAATTTCCCATTGAATCCTTCTCATGCTTTAAATTTCTCTAACTTCTCTTCTGCCTCCACCTGGAGAAAGCACTCTGTTTTTAAGAGCATATATAATTAGATTGGGCCCACTTAAACAATCCAGGATAATCTCCCTATTTTATGGTCAGTAACTTTAATTACATCTGAGAAGTCCCCTTTGCCATGTAACATAATATATTCACAGGTTCCAAGGATTAGAGCATAGACATCTTTGGGGGAGGAGTTTGGGGAGAGAACATTCTGCTTACTGCATCCCACATCTAAAAGGAAATAAATGCAAGAGGGTGGCAATATTGTCTTTCCCCTCTTATGATTCAGAAATACCGCACAGGATCTCTAGAGAGAAATTGATAAAAAATTGCCAAGAGACAAAATCCAGAGCTATACACACCAACTTGGGGACCTCAACTAAGATGCAAAGACATTCTCCCCCAGGAATGGAATACAATTTCTAACTAGATAGAGTGGATTTTGGAGTGGCTTCACTGGTTTACACAATATCAGAAGTGACAGCAGAGCTCAAATGTTCCAATAATAGCTGCAAACACTCTTATCTGAGCTGTACCTCCTGGCTACCACTATCCTTTGGTGCTATGAAAAAGTAGAGGGGTCATAAAATATCCATCATCCAGACTATGGCACAGTAGAGGACGTAAATATGTCAAAGGTATGGTGGAAGTAGAAGTAAGAATTCTCCCACACTCTATCAAAGCAGATAAAATTTCTAGGCAGAGCCACCTA
>NW_012139302.1:2873144-2875767 GCF_000956105.1 Propithecus coquereli | reverse complement strand
CTGCCCCCATGACCCAACACTTCCCACTAGGCTCCACCTCCCAACACGGCCACACTGGGGATCAAATTTCCACTTCAGTTTTGGTGGGGACAAACCAACCATATCCAAACCATATCGTTGTCCATATGTAGCTTAAAACATAGCTGAAATATAAGCAAGTAAACATGCATATACAACTCGGCATTATAAGAGCAATTACAGGAACATGAAAGATGCAAGAGAAGCACATAAGAGAGACTCCACCTCACCTAGAATGTTCAGAGAAAATTTTATGAAAGAAGTGATGTCTACACCGAGACCCAGATTTAAGCTGCCTTATTTAATCTAGAACATTAAATAGAACAGTCTATTTAATCTAGAATTTAATCCTCTCTGCTACCATCACTATTTCTCAGTTGTTATTAATTTTATCCTATGTTTTATGTTTAGATATTTGCTTTTAGTTCAACATTTTTGCATGCTATAGTTTCAATATCAACAGAAAAATTTGACTTTTTTCCCTCAGATATGAACAAAATGAGTCAGATATCTCTTTATTTCAACTACTTTTAGTGCTCCCATCCAGGCCTCTTATGCCATTATCTTCCTATTCTTTAGGGGGTTTTGTACCTGAAAAAAATGTTAATTAAATTTTTTTTCCTGAGCTCTGAATCTAATTCTCTCCCCATGTCTTTAGGGATATTGCTGAGTTAATTATCCCTTCTTGACTGTCTGTTTATCTCTCCCTCTCTTTCCATCCTTTTTTCTTCAACATATAAATATTCTTATCACTTTTTCTGTTAGAAAAATCTTATACTTTGACCCTCTTGTTTCTTATAGCTACTATCCTCCATCATTCTCTTCAAAGCCAAATTACTTCCTATTGCAAAAGTTGTCCACACTCTTATGTCTCCAATTTCTGAACACCCATCTGCTCTTCAAACCACTGATGTCAGCCAGTTTCTATCTCCACACTCTCCTGACACTGCTTTCACCAAGATCATCATAGGCCTTCTTAGCCAGATTAAAAGAAAAAATTTTAAGGAGTTTCTGTTACTTACTTTGCTTTGCAGAACAGCTCCATTTGTCACAAAATTCCTCCTCAGTTGGCTTTTAAGACATGACTCCGTTGTGATTTTCCTCCTAATTTGCTTCTTTCCTCCTAATTTCCTCCTTCTTGCTCCTCCACGTGTTCCTCTTCCTTCCAATATCTCTTAAGTATTGGGGTTTTCCGACTTTTGCACAGACCTCCCTTCTCTTTTCACACTAAAGTGATATTACATAATCTCCATGGCGTCAACTAATAATTACATGCCAGTGAATTCCAAAATATATACATGAAAGCAAAATCAATGCTCTGAGCTCCAGATCATTTAATCCAACTGGGGTCTCATATCTCCACATGGATCTGCAATAAGCATCTTAAATTCAATGTGATTAAAACAAAAGGCATAATTTTCTCCCAGTACTTCTTGCATATATTCTCTGCATTTTTCTCTTCTCCCAAAACAGAAACCTATGAATCATTCTTGATTCATCCTTCTCCCTGACCCATATGACCAAATGTCAATTACTAGTATTTCTTTCAAATTTATACCTTCTTCTCTGACTCCCTGACACTGACTTTAGTCGCAATCTCATAATTAACCAATTGGATCATTGTCAAGGTCTTCATTGTCTCCATTCTTGCTCCACTCAATCCATGAATTAAGTTTCTCATAGAATTATTTCCCTAAACCACAAATAGGATTATGCCACTCATATGCTTATATCTTCAAATAACTCTTCACCTTCTTCAACATAAAATTCTAATCCCTTAACTTGGTACACAAAATAGTTCTTAATCTAGCCCCTCCCATTAGTTTCAGTCTTATCACTACCCAACATATACCCATCATTCCAGCAACACGCAACCATTTTTTCTAACAAGAAATTCTCTCCCTTTGTATATATGATTCCCTCTAATTGAAAAAAACTACCTGACTAATTCCTACTTAGCCTTTCAAATATTTCATATGCTATCCCTTGTTGTCTCCACTGGACGGTGTGTCTGACAATGCCACATTTCAATCTAGGTTATATTTTTTTTCAAGTGTTTGTTATCACTCATAATCAATTTTATTGTAACACTTGTAACATTTAAAATTACTGTCTTTAATACTTAAGTAGGAATTCAATGAGGGCAGAAATAATGTCTTTTTGTCCTGAGGGCCTATTGCCAATGTCTTGTGATCAAGATATAAAAATATAATATAAATGAATGAAGAGGAAATAGTTCAGCATAGATGTATGCAGGACACAGCTGTGGAATTCTCTGTGAGCAGGTATTTTTCCCCCAGGTATCATTTCACTGCCTTTTAACTTACATTGTTTCTGATGAGAAGTCAGCTGTATACTACATATTGTTAATGCTGTGTGTGTGATAAGATGCTTTTCTCTTATTGCTTTCATGGTTTCTCTTTATTTTTGACTGTGATATATCTAACTGTGGTTTTCTTTATGTTTATACTACTTAAAATTTATTGAGATTTTTAGATGTCTAGGAAATGTTTTTCATCAAACTTGGGAAGTTTGGGGGCCATTATTTCTTCAAATATTCTTTCTGTCCTTTCTCTCTCCTTTCCTTCTGAGATTCCCATTACTG
>NW_012139302.1:2868156-2873094 GCF_000956105.1 Propithecus coquereli | reverse complement strand
ACAAATGGGACTTAATTAAACTAAAAAACTTCTGTACAGCAGAATAAATAATCAAAAGGGTAAATAGACAACCAAGAGAAATCAAGAAAATATTCACTAACTATGCATCCAAAAAGGACCAATATCCAGAATCTATAAAGAAGTCAAGCAACTCAATGAGAAAAAAAACAAATAACCCCATTAAAAAGTGAGCAAAGGATATGAACAGACATTTTTCAAAAGAAGACATACAGATGGCCTATAGGTTTCTCTGTATTATACAATGTTGTTTGATAGCATTTTATCCATAGTAAAACTTCTTGCAAAATTGGAGTCAAACCTCTCAAACCCTGCCACTGCTTTATCAACTAAGTTTATGAAATATTCTAAATCCTTTGTTATCATTTCAGCAGTGTTAACATCTTCACCACCAGTAGATTTCATCTCAAGATACCATTTTCTTTGTTTATTCTTAAAAACCAACTCTTCATTCATTTAAGTTTCATCATAAGATTTCTGTAATTTAGTCACGTCTTCAGGTTCCACTTTAATTCTAGCGCTCTTGCTATTTCCACCACATCCACAGTTACTTCCTCCACTGAAGCCTTGAACCCCTCAAAGTCATACATGAAACTTAAAATCAACTTCTACCAAACTCCTGTTAATGTTGATATTTTTACCTCCTTCCATGAATCATGAATGTTTCTAATGACATCAAGAAGGGTAAATCTTTTCCAGAAAGTTTTCAATTTACTTTGCCCAGATCCATCAGAGAAGTTACTATCTATGGTAGGTATAGCCATACAAAATGTATTTCTTAAATAACAAGACTTGAAAGTTGAAATTACTCCTTGATCCATGAGCTGCAGAATAGATGTTGTGTCAGCAGACATAAAAGCAGCATTAATCTCTTTATGTATCTCCATTAGAGCTCTTGGGTGACCAGGTGCATTGTCCATGAGTAGTAATATTTTGAAAGGAATTATTCTTCTGAGCAGTAGATATCAACAGTGGGCTTCAAATATTCAGTAAACCATTCTGTAAACAAATGTGCTATCATCCAGGCTTTGCTATTCCATTTATAAAGCACAGAGTAGATTTTACATAATTCTTCAGGGCCCTAGGATTTTTGGAATGGTAAATGAGCATTGGCTTCAACTTAAAGTCTCTAGATGCATTAGACTCTAACAAAAGAGTCAACCTGTCTTTCAAAGTTTTAAGCCAAACATTGACCTCTTCTGTCTAGCTATGAAGGTCCTAGATGACATCTTCTTCCAGTAGAAGGTTGTTTCATCTACACTGAAAGTCTATTGTTTAGTGTAGCCGCCTTCATCAATGATCTTAGCTAGGTCTTCTGGATAACTTGCTGCAGCTTCTACATCAGCACTTTCTGCTTCACCTTGCACTTTTGTGTTATGGAGATGACTTCTTTCCTTAAACTTATGAACCATCCTCTTGTCAGGTGTGTGTTCCAGATGTCAGTTCCATGTTCCCTGGTTCTTGGTTCCCAGTACTAAAGAATAATTACTGGTACTGAGTTGATGGAGCAAATGAGCAGACCAAGCAGATGTAAGAAGACAAAGTGTCAAAATTTATTAAGTTTATTAAGCAAGCATAGTATATTCTGAAGAAGTAATGGGTCAGCCCCCACAAGTGGAGGAGACTCTGAATTTAACAAGATTTTCCCTTTTATGCTGAGTCTCTAATTTTATGTTAAGTGGGGGTGGAATGTTCATGATTTTTCTTGGAAAGGGGTGGAGAATTCCCGGAACTGGGAACTCTCCCCTTTTCTATCCTTGTAAGGCAATTTCCAGGGGTTGCCATGATGCTTGTGAACTGTCATGGTCATGATGGGTGTGATTTTAACTATGTTAATGAGGGTAGGCCACTTAAGGATACTGTCACCTTACTTGTACTCATGCTCCAAAGACCCTTTTTTGTGGCCTTGGTCATATCTCCACTTTGTGGCCTTTCTACCTCTTTTTGGTTGGTGAGTCCTTGGAGACCCCTTATCATAGACCAAACCTCTGTTCAGTCCTTGGAAGCCCACTTGATATGTCATCTCTTCCTTCTTGGAAGCCCCCTTTGGTCAATTTGTTCCTTGCATTGTAGACAAAGCATCTCCTAATGCCATTTTTCCTCTCCCTTCTTGTCCCTACCCAAACACTCTGCTAGTTTCCAACTTTTCTTCTGCAGCTTTCTCACCTTTCTAAGCCTTCACAGAATTGAAGAGAATTAGGGCCTTGCTCTGGATTAGGCTTTGACTTAAGGGAATGTTGTAGCTGGTTTGATCTTCTATCCAGAGCACTAAAACTTTCTCCATATCATGTGTAAAGCTGTTTCACTTTCTTATTCATGTGTTCACTGGAGTAGCACTTTTAATTTCTTTCAAAAATTTTTCCTTTATATTCACAACTTGGCTGTTTGTCACAGGAGGCCTAGCTTTCAGTCTTTACTTACTATTTCACTTTTAACTTTTAAGGTGATTTTGCTTGAATAGTATCTTTTTTCAAGATTATTTTGTTGATTTTTTAGAATCCTCCATGAAGTGTTATTCTTTTAAAAAAGAAGTTTAACTCATTTACAAATATTGTTGTCATTGATATATTTAATATTAATTCTGTATTTTAATGTTTTTAATCATTTCTTATTTTTTCTTTGTAATACATTTCACCTATCTATGCTAGTCTCTAAAATATGAGGGAAATATCCATTTTAAAAAATTCTATTCATAGTTACTTTTACGTTTTTAAACAATTCTCTAATCTATAATCTCCAAATTTCAGAATCAGGAGTGAAACTCATATATTTGGTCAACAAATACATACTGAGCTCCGACTTTATTCTAATCATTGCAATGAGATTTGAAAATCAAATGGTGAAAAAAGATAAATCTGATAAATCTGATAAAAAAGATAAAAGTTCCTGTCTTCGTTCATTTAGTGTTGCTATAACAAAATGCCTGAGGCCAGGTAATTCATAAAGAAAAGAGGTTTATTTAGCTCATGGCTCTGTAGGCTGGGAAATACAAGAAGCATGGCACCAGCATCTGCTCAGCTTCCAGTGAGGGCTTCTGTGCTATGTCACAATATGACAGGTCAAAAGGGAAGCAGACACGTGTAAAGAGACAAAACCTGAGGGGCATCCTGGCTTTATAACAACCCACTCTCTCAAAAATTAATCCAGTCTCAGCAGAGTGAGAACTCGCTCACTACTGCGAGAACAGCATCAAGCCATTCATGAGGGAACTGCCCCCATGACCCAACACTTCCCACTAGGCTCCACCTCCCAACACGGCCACACTGGGGATCAAATTTCCACTTCAGTTTTGGTGGGGACAAACCAACCATATCCAAACCATATCGTTGTCCATATGTAGCTTAAAACATAGCTGAAATATAAGCAAGTAAACATGCATATACAACTCGGCATTATAAGAGCAATTACAGGAACATGAAAGATGCAAGAGAAGCACATAAGAGAGACTCCACCTCACCTAGAATGTTCAGAGAAAATTTTATAAAAGAAGTGATGTCTACACCGAGACCCAGATTTAAGCTGCCTTATTTAATCTAGAACATTAAATAGAACAGTCTATTTAATCTAGAATTTAATCCTCTCTGCTACCATCACTATTTCTCAGTTGTTATTAATTTTATCCTATGTTTTATGTTTAGATATTTGCTTTTAGTTCAACATTTTTGCATGCTATAGTTTCAATATCAACAGAAAAATTTGACTTTTTTCCCTCAGATATGAACAAAATGAGTCAGATATCTCTTTATTTCAACTACTTTTAGTGCTCCCATCCAGGCCTCTTATGCCATTATCTTCCTATTCTTTAGGGGGTTTTGTACCTGAAAAAAATGTTAATTAAATTTTTTTTCCTGAGCTCTGAATCTAATTCTCTCCCCATGTCTTTAGGGATATTGCTGAGTTAATTATCCCTTCTTGACTGTCTGTTTATCTCTCCCTCTCTTTCCATCCTTTTTTCTTCAACATATAAATATTCTTATCACTTTTTCTGTTAGAAAAATCTTATACTTTGACCCTCTTGTTTCTTATAGCTACTATCCTCCATCATTCTCTTCAAAGCCAAATTACTTCCTATTGCAAAAGTTGTCCACACTCTTATGTCTCCAATTTCTGAACACCCATCTGCTCTTCAAACCACTGATGTCAGCCAGTTTCTATCTCCACACTCTCCTGACACTGCTTTCACCAAGATCATCATAGGCCTTCTTAGCCAGATTAAAAGAAAAAATTTTAAGGAGTTTCTGTTACTTACTTTGCTTTGCAGAACAGCTCCATTTGTCACAAAATTCCTCCTCAGTTGGCTTTTAAGACATGACTCCCTTGTGATTTTCCTCCTAATTTGCTTCTTTCCTCCTAATTTCCTCCTTCTTGCTCCTCCACGTGTTCCTCTTCCTTCCAATATCTCTTAAGTATTGGGGTTTTCCGACTTTTGCACAGACCTCCCTTCTCTTTTCACACTAAAGTGATATTACATAATCTCCATGGCGTCAACTAATAATTACATGCCAGTGAATTCCAAAATATATACATGAAAGCAAAATCAATGCTCTGAGCTCCAGATCATTTAATCCAACTGGGGTCTCATATCTCCACATGGATCTGCAATAAGCATCTTAAATTCAATGTGATTAAAACAAAAGGCATAATTTTCTCCCAGTACTTCTTGCATATATTCTCTGCATTTTTCTCTTCTCCCAAAACAGAAACCTATGAATCATTCTTGATTCATCCTTCTCCCTGACCCATATGACCAAATGTCAATTACTAGTATTTCTTTCAAATTTATACCTTCTTCTCTGACTCCCTGACACTGACTTTAGTCGCAATCTCATAATTAACCAATTGGATCATTGTCAAGGTCTTCATTGTCTCCATTCTTGCTCCACTCAATCCATGAATTAAGTTTCTCATAGAATTATTTCC
>NW_012139302.1:2856603-2856921 GCF_000956105.1 Propithecus coquereli | reverse complement strand
GCTATGCTCAGCTCTATTCCATGTATCTCCAACTTAACCTTGGACCAGACATTATCTCTTACATGCTATTCTCATGGCAGATCACAGAAACAAAAGAGGCCAAACCAAATCATGCAAGCACGCTTAAGAGCTTTACACCCCTCCATCTATCTACATTCTATTGTTCAAAGGCAGACACTGGGACAGAAAAATCCACTCTAATGTACTGCATGGTCATATGTCAGTAAGAAGTAATGATAAAAAAATAAATAAATAAAAAGAATAGCCAGGTGCGGTGGCTCACAGCTGTAGTCCCAGCTACTCGGGAGGCTGAGGTAG
>NW_012139302.1:2853304-2853608 GCF_000956105.1 Propithecus coquereli | reverse complement strand
TATGGTGATAGCCAAGATATATTATAAAATAAAAAACACAAGGTGGAGAAGTGTAGACAGTACACTGCCATTTATCTGAAAGGAGGATGGATATATACACAGATATATAGACACATATATACATACAAACACACACACATATATTTTTTAATTGAAGGATATAATGTAAAAAATATTTCATGGAAAAGAAAGAATAAACAGAGGAAGACAGGGAGAGAAGATAGAATTCTCTAAAAATATCTTGTTTTGTAAATTTGACTTAGAAACCACACAAATGAGTTAGGAAAATATAAAACAAAAATAA
>NW_012139302.1:2852273-2853146 GCF_000956105.1 Propithecus coquereli | reverse complement strand
TCTGCATGTAGTATATCAAAAAAAAAGAAGAAAAACAAGTAGTGATGAATTGAGAACAATAATCCAACCTACCACAAAGCCCAACTTCACACATAATAAGAGATGTGCAAAACAAGACTATATTGAGGTAACATGCCTTACCTATCCAATTAAGAAAAGTCCTAAATTTTTCTTGGTGAGACTATAGGGAAAGTCATTCTCATACATTGATAGTTGGAGTGCAAAATGATACAATCCTTCTGAAAAGGAATTTGGCAATCTCTTGAAAAATTACATATATATTTAACCATTGACCCAGCAATTCCACATCTAGAAATCTACCCGAAAGATATATCAGTCATCAGTGTGATAGTCAATTTTATGCATCAGTTTGATAGTCATCAGTTATTCAATCAAGTGCTAATCTAGATGTTGCTGTGAAGGCATTTTGTAGATATGATTAAAGTCTATCATCAGGGAGAACAATGAAACATTGAGGAAGGAAATAGCAGAGGACGTAAATAGGTGGAAAACCATACTGTGCTCGTGGGTCGGCAGAATCAACATTGTTAAAATGTCTGTACTACCCAAAGTGATCTACAGATTCAATGCAATCCCTATTAAAATACCAACATCATTCTTCACAGATGTGGAAAAATTAATTCTATGCTTCGTATGGACCAGAGAAGACCCTGCATAGCAAAAACAATTCTAGGCAATAAAAACAAAATGGGAGGTATCAATTTACCAGACTTCAAACTTGATTATAAGGCTGTAGTAATCCAAACAACTTGGTACTGGCACAAAAATAGAGCCATTGACCAGTGCAACAGAACTGAGACCCAGATATAAAACTATCCTCATATAGCCATCTAATCTTTGACAAAGCAGACA
>NW_012139302.1:2851227-2852223 GCF_000956105.1 Propithecus coquereli | reverse complement strand
AATCACTAATGTCTCTACTCAATTGTTCAATCCTTATTTTTGTTTTTTAGGCTATTTCCTAAAGATTTCCCCCTTATGTGCATAACTTAGTAGTAAGACAATGATGCGGGCAGAGGTTGAACTCAAATACTTCATTTCTATAGATCTGGCTTGTGTTGTTGGGAAATGTATTCAAAGTTCTCAAGTCTCTTGGATTTCACATCTCACCAGGCTCTCTCAGGTCCCCCATGCATGTATAGTTTTCTAGTCAGCAGAGAATGTATGGAAAGATTGTCTCAGCCTTTCCATGGATCTTTCATTTCCAGGATCCCTCCATTAAATTCTAGCTGGCCCATTATTCACCCCAGCCAGGACCACATTGCCAGGTTTACAAAGCTATAGCTTTTCCTCATTTGTTCCTAACCATGTCCACCCCCTTTTAAACAACAAAGCAAAGTATTTTCATCCCACAACCGAATTTAGTTCACTCCCTCTAGCAGAAAAACTGTTGGTTTTCAAGATCATCCACCTGTTGATAAAACTATCATTCTTGCCAACCAACCTGGGGAGAAGAGGATGGATGGAAGGAAACCTTAGGCCAGGCACGGTGGCTCACGCCTGTAATCCTAGCACTCTGGGAGGCCGAGGCGGGTGGATCGCTCAAGGTCAGGAGTCAAAGAGGCCACATTCTTAGTGTTCTTACTGAAGTCCTAGCAGTTTTTTAAGAATAAATGTTTCTCAATTTGTTATCTCCCTTTGGTTGATTTCTAGTGCCCAACCTCTTCATAGATCAATAACTGGAAGTTCTTTCCCTCAGAGGGATTTGAGAAAAAAATTCTATCTAAAAATACAAGAATAGACTGTTATAAAACAAACCACAAACAAAAAGCTAATCATCTAGAAATATTAAAAGTTCTTCTATTTAGTGTTTGAATATGCTGAAATAAAAAATTAAAAAGGAAGATATTTAACTTTAATTATGGATGAATTAGAAATTAATAAAACCAGGACAACACA
>NW_012139302.1:2845931-2847439 GCF_000956105.1 Propithecus coquereli | reverse complement strand
CTGAGGTCAGATACTGCAGGAAGTGAGTGGTCGGGGGGCAGGCAGAGGAATTTTCTCTGTATATTATGATGATAGACATGGAAGCAGAACAGTTCCCTGCCAACGTCGTTTATGAACTGAAATGTTTTGAGAATTTCGGCCCAGTCTCCTTGAGCCTAACTCTTCCTCCATTATATGAAATTTTCCAACAGACTGTGACAACCTGGCTTCCCAAAACATACAAAAGAAGAAATGGGCCAAAAGCAAAAAATCTTCATCACCAAAAAAAGATGAAAAAGTTATCTACAGAGCAGTGTATATACTGCAAAAGGATCCTTAGTGGCCATTTGATGGGTACAAATGATTACACAATTAGGGTGTAGGTAATCAGAGTTTGTAACTTATTGCAGAAAACACTAGTCTCATCTCCCATGAAGAGGTCTGACTTCATTCCACTGTTTTTTGCGAAGGGGTGAATGGAAAAGATAAGGTTGAAAAGTTAATTCTCCTTAATTGGTAAATTTCATCTATTTGATGGAGAGAGAGCAAAAAAAGACCACTCCTTTATCCTCTGAAGGGAAAGGCATCCCAGCATTTAAGAGTGTTACATAACACTAAACCAGTAACCCATTTACAGAGGAAATGTGGGTGAAAAAAACATAGACCAGATTGGGCTTCCAAAATGTTATAAACAGTGAAAGGAATAAAAATTAAATTGGCATAGAAAAAAAACCCTCTGATGTTTTGTTCATGAAAAATAAAAACAAATACTCTTTATTAAGTCTGAACATCTTATGAAGGCCACATTTTTTAGCCTCAGGCATTAATTATGGTTGCACCACTGACGGAGGAAAAAGATTCAACCCGCTTCATCCTGAAGGCCAGAGAGCAACCACAAGTTCACAGAACAATTAATTATCTCCATTTTATTATACACCAGAGTAAACAATGAACTGAAACATTAGGCTACATTAAACAAGCTGGTCAAGCCTGAAACGTGGGTCTATCTCTTCACTCACCGTCTAAAAAGCATTATACATGTTAAGGAATGTCTCTCTCTCACTTTCTTCCAAAGGGCTGAGCTTCAAGATGAGTTTAGTAATAAATCTCTAGGAATTATTTTTTTTCCACTACTTATTTTTTAAGGAGAGAGATTGGAGGCTAGCTTCTAAACATTCCCTGTGGTTATTGTGGTTTCTGCAGAACTTCATAAATTTATGGTGTTTTTAGCAAGACTTTTTCATTGGTATGTCATTGTGCCATTTGCCACAATCTATTCATCATTATCAATAATAAGTAATATCAAGAAGTACCATTCTTATCTGGGAGGTCATTGGTGTGAACTGCTCCACCTCTGGTAGGTATGAGGAGTTAGAAGGAGGGATAAGTACACCAGCCAAATCAGCCCTGGAGACACATTTTATATTCCTTGCCAGGGTTGCCATAACAGAGTACCGCAAAGTGGGTGGCTTAAACAATGGGAATTTATTGCCTTATAGTTCTGGAGGCCAGAAGTCCAAGATCAAGAT
>NW_012139302.1:2842906-2845881 GCF_000956105.1 Propithecus coquereli | reverse complement strand
TCTATTATAGTTAAACTATTTTGTTTAATAATGTAATAAATAATGCAATAAAACATTTTGTGTGTGTGTATATACACACATATATACACACACAGTACAATGTTAAATGACAACTTTTAAAGCAATAAACTTTAGCTGTAAAATATTTAACTATACACCAGAGCAAGGGACTGGAAGCAGGGTGGGACCTGACAACCTCCCCTCTCCCTTCACCCCCCTCCCAAGTCCCTGAACATTCCCTTCCTCCAAGAAAAAACTCTTGAGCATGGCTATATAACCTTAGGATTTGTTTTTAACTATTGAGCTTGTGTTTTAGCCCTTGCAGCTTCCCGGAGACCCCCAGGGAAAGGACAAAGCACCCAAGCCATAAAGCACCAAAACCAGGCCATCACACCCAGGCTTATTTCCCTAACAGCAAACCAGGTGGGGGCCTGACAGAGACATCTTTTTTTTCTTAAATGGAATCCGAGATATATTTTCCCAGACTTAATATTATTTATGTATGTATTTGTACATAAATGTCCATCAAAAAAGTGAAGGTTACTTATATACCCAAATAAATATATATATATTATTTATAGTGGGGGGGTGCTATAAAACTGTCGTCATGATGTGGCATCACCATAGCATAGGGACATCACAGGGATGAGCAGCTTGTGAGAGGCAGTCAGCCACCCTGCTGAGGATTTGCCTCAGGTTAGGGTTTTTTGTGATGTTGCCTTCTAAAGACAATCTAGCAGTGTGTTGCTTGTGTGTGATGTGGGAAACACCAAAGACCTTCCCTACAGAATAAGATATAACCCTCCAGGTGAGCACAAACACACTTAGGGGGCAGGCTCTCCCATTACCACCTCAGTAATCTGTGTTTAAATTGGAAGGCGACAAGGAATATCCGTGGTCTATACTCAAGCCCCTTCAGTTGACGTTGAGAGAAGCCTAGCATTCGATCTATTTTCTTACCACTACATGAGAGTGGTACTCAGGAACTGAACACTTTGAGCATCAAACTTTAGGAAATGGTCACTTTGTGTAAACTAGGTAATCCTAACAGAAAGATGATTTACATCTCTGAGCATCAAGGGATTCTGTGGGGCTTCAGACATATTCCCACTGTGTAATATATGCTAATTCCTAGAGCGGAGACCAGTGCTGGGAACAGAAGTGACCTGGGCCCTAGGCACTGATTCTCCAGCACCATGGGTATTTGTTTGCTCTGCTTTGAGGAAGAAGGTATATGTGGTAGGACAAGATCCTAATCTCTGTTAAGCTAGATTCTTCAGATCTCTCTCATTACTCATCCTTGACCTTCTTTGGATCACCAAGTCCTCACAAAGAAACGAAATTTTTGTAAAGATACACTAAATGGTTACGTTACCTTGTGAGAGAAGTCACGTAGGTTTCTCACCCAGCTTAACCACTAGGGGCAGTTCCATTTTACTGGAAACAGGGAAGTTTACTCCCCTAGAAAATCAGGGTTAGCAAAAGGATTCATCCCACAGTTTTGTTTGCTGATTTTCTCAGAAACTCCTCTCTTACTGGCTAGAGAACTAAAGTCAGAAGAAGCACTGTGGTCATCAGAGTCTAAATTCTTAAGATGGAGGCAGGAATAAAACTAACGACATTGTGGCTGAAATATATAATAGTAAGAATGGGAAATGCAAGGTGAGATCTGAGGAGTAAGTAGGACTCAGAAGCTACAGGACTTTGCACACCAGGTTGGAAGTTTGAAATTTATTCTGAGTACAAAGGCAAGCTATTACATAATTTTGAGTAAGAATGTGACATTGGAGTCAGGTTTTTAAAAGCCCACCCTGGGTATGTTGCATCATGGGGGCAGGGAGGGAGGAAGAAGGGAAGTAAGAGAGTTGACTAAGCAGAAGAGGACGGTGGTTTGGACTAGGTTAGTAGCAGCAGAGGTGGGCAGAAGTAGGTAGGGTCAGGCTACTGTTTGGAGGTGGAGTCTACAGAATTCTTAAAGAATTGGATATGTGGAGTGAGAGAAAGCAAGAAATCAGGGTGCTTCTGCAATAAAGTGGATGGTGACACCAATAACTGAAAGGGTCAAAATCAGAGAGGAATAGATTTGACTACATAAATCAAGAGCTCTGACAACCTTAAAATCAATTTCTGTTACTCTTCAAGTAAGGGACATTCATGAGTTAATTCAATTTTATTAATCAATATATACCAAAACACACTAAACACTTTAGTATATATTAAATATTCATTAGTATTCATAGACCCTCAATTTGTTGAGTCAATATTGTACCCCTGTTTAGGTAATCTTTGAATATATACCCTTTTTATACTTCTATAAGCCTCCTGTTTCCTAGCAAAGTTAATTTAATTCAGAACTTACTCATTAACTACCTTGTGCCTAACACTAAGTACTATGCTAAGTATTATGGGGAATAGTAACTTAATAATTAAAATGTGAATCCAATTCTTGAAGAGGTTACATTTTTGTTAGTAAGGCAAAAGCAAACACTGATAATGCAGCTAAATAATGAACTCAAATGATATAGTATTAAAGGCAAAAGTTAATACTAGAGAAAACTGACCATCAGTGCCGTAAGAATCTGGACAAAAAGTTTAGACTGCGAAGAAATCAGGAAGACATTTTGGAAGAATAAATATATAGAACTCCAAAAACAGCAGAATAGAAATCAGCATGACTAAAGCTGACTCCTTCCAGGCCCCCTCAAAGACTGGTGAGATGCTTCTGAGCAGGGGAGACTGCAACAGCCCAGCAACATGGACGATGGAATCCTGAGGCCTCCAAGGACACCCCATCTCTATATGTTTCCCCAATAAAGCTTTTATAAACCTAAAAAAAAAAAATACAAAAAGAGACCCAAACACCATTCATTATTAGAATCAGTGAGTTCTACAGCCTGAATTTTTTTTTTTTTTTTGAGACAGAGTCTCACTGTGCTGCCCGGGCCAGAGTGAGTGCCGTGGCGTCAGCCTAGCTC
>NW_012139302.1:2838625-2839166 GCF_000956105.1 Propithecus coquereli | reverse complement strand
AGGGTTGCCATAACAGAGTACCGCAAAGTGGGTGGCTTAAACAATGGGAATTTATTGCCTTATAGTTCTGGAGGCCAGAAGTCCAAGATCAAGATGTCAGCAGGATTGGTTCCTTCTGAGGGCCATGATGGAAGGATCTGTTCCAGGCCTCTCTCCTTGGCCATCTTCTCCCTATATCTCTTCACCTGGTCTTCCTTCTATGTGTGTCTCTTTCTCTACACATCATGTTCTTTTTATAAGGACACCAATCCTATTGAATTAGGAGCCCACCCTAATTAATACGACCTCATCTAATTACTTCCACAAGGACCCTATTTCCAATAAGGTCATATTCTGAAGTCCTGGGTGTTAGGGCTTCAACATATGAATTTTGGGGGAAGTGGGAGACAGAATTCAGCCCACAACTACATGTATGGGATAACACTTGTCCCAGTAGGTGGCCCTTACTTTCTCAAGCTATCATTTGGAGCAGGTACTTTTGCATTCATCACCTTATTTAATCACCATATTCCTCTCTTAATCTGCTAGGGTTGCCATAACA
>NW_012139302.1:2836638-2838575 GCF_000956105.1 Propithecus coquereli | reverse complement strand
AAAAAAAAAGTTTTATTCTGAAAGACAGTAATGCAATGATAGCAAAGAAAACAACAACAGCAACAACAGAAAAAACCCACACTGCATCCAGAACCCATAATCACACAACCCAGAGAGATGAGAACAGTAAAGCTGAATATGTGATAGGTGGCAGCAAGAATGGGGCACATGTAGCTGCACTCAACGGGATGAAACAAAAAATTATCTTCCCACCCTTATAGTACCTGGGTTTCTTATACCCCAGAAATAGTTACACAGGTAGCTATTTCTAGAGCCAAATTTGCCTGTTGCACAACAGATTCCTTAAATTTAAGAATAGGCAACCTGTCCTGGATTCCCTTCTTTGTCTTTGGACAGTTGCCCAGTAGATGCATGATCCCGGGATATTTAACTCCCTGCAAGATTATATTTGTGTCTGCACACAGCTTATTCCTCCTAGAACAAAGTTGCTTATAGATTAATCCATGTGCACCTTTTCTGCATATGAGTTTGGATCTTTGGTTTTCTACAAATTGACCCAATTGGGGACAGAACTTCTTGAATTCTTTTATGTCACTTCTC
This sequence comes from Propithecus coquereli, assembly GCF_000956105.1. Lineage (NCBI taxonomy): Eukaryota > Metazoa > Chordata > Mammalia > Primates > Indriidae > Propithecus > Propithecus coquereli. Next base: position 2,838,014 of record NW_012139302.1, on the reverse strand, counting down.
AATAATCTGTGAATACAATTTTCCAGTATGATGATAAAGACAGCATGTAAATTTAGCAAGAGCAATTCATTTAATGGTTAGAGGTACAAGAAGAAGACAACAATGGATGTTAGGATTTAAGACTGTCACATTCAGATTACAAAGAACCAGAAGAACCAGAAGAGTCTGTGGTGAGAGTCTCAATCTGAGGGCAGGAGGAGATAGATGTCTCAAATCAAGCAGTCAGGCAGAGAGCAAATGCTCCTTTCCTCCACCTCTTTGTTCTGCCCTCTGGGGGTAGAACAAGCTGCTTTACTTAGTCTACAAATTCAAATGCTAATCTCATCCAGAAACATCCTCACAAACATACCCAGAAATGATGTTTAATCAAATATCTGGGCACCCCATGGCCCAATCAAGTTGACACACAAAATTAATCATTGTGTTACCAGTGAGAGATCATCCTCTGTCTTTGTGCTCAGAGAAAAAGAATTGAAACTGAACACCAAAGCAGTAAAGCAAAGTGAAAGAAGTTTATCAAGCAGGTACACCTCCAGACATGGCGCAGGGTACCAAGAAAGATTAGCAAGCGATAGTACACTCTAGAAGGGGGGCAGGGGCAGGCACATGTCCCAGCGGACAGGGGCCCTGGGGTCTCCTTGGGTTTCTCCTTTTCTTTCCTCTTTCTTGTATTGTTGTCCCCTTGGCCAATGAGAAAGTTATCTCCTCCCATCTGTTGAGCAGGGGAGTTTTTTTTACTTTATTTGTTCAGACGCGGATGTGTCTTGGCTTCCAAAACTCACTGGGGGTGAGGTTGGGGTTGGTGGGGAAGCTGTAATGTTAATTTATAGTAATGATGGTATAATGAAGTCAGAGTCATTTGAGGACACCCTTGCCCTCCATTTGCACAGGTGCCTCCCGTGGGACTTTCCCCAAAATGGAGCAAGCAAGGTGTATCTACAATGCGTACAATCGCAGCTCGACCACAGCTTTTGTTTTCGTTGGTCTGTAACCCTAATTGTGTTCCTGTTGTTTCATGCCACCTGAGTTCCTTTCATGCCACCTGTGTTCCCTATCCTAATCTCCTGTCTCAATTGCAGTGACCAATGCAGTATTTTAAAATGAAAAAAGCAAACAACAATAAATTACAATCATTAAGAATTTTAGTACTTCCTGATGTAGTTCATTTTGTTTAACTTAAAACAAGAAAGGACCATGATAAGAAGCAGCATAACAGCACAAAGTTAACAGGTGCTGGAGGATTAAAAATTCATAAGATGAGGCAAAATGAAACTTGCTATCTGAGTAGGATATATAAAAGACAAAGAATAATTCTTCAGTCTTCATATGCATTCAGGCTAAGTTTTTTTTAGTTATTATCCTTTCTTTTCTATTAT
>NW_012139302.1:2835162-2836588 GCF_000956105.1 Propithecus coquereli | reverse complement strand
GTGTAGTCTCAGCTCCTCAGGAGGCTGAAGTGGGAGGATCACTGGAGCCTAGGAGTTCAAGAATACAGTAAGCTATGATCACACCTGTGAATAGCCATTGCACTCCAGCCTGGGCATCATAGCATGACCTGTCTCTAAAAAATAAATAAATAAATACATGTATACATACATAAATAAATGAATTTGAGTTAGAAATATTCATGAGAGGTAAGTGTTAACAAGGATTAACTTGTCCGAGAATGGCCACCTGCAGGAGAAAGGAGTTGGCCTCTGCAAAGCTCTATGAAAACTGACTACAATCCAGCCACTTAATGCAATCCATTCTGTTCAGGCATTCAATCTGGATAGCAGCAAGCCCATCTGTATTAATATTCTATCGCTGCTGTAACAAATTGCCACAAACTTTACAGTTTAAAACAACACAAATGTATTCCATTACAGCTCTGGAAATCAGAATTCTAAAATGGATTGGCAAAACTGTGTTCCTTCTGTATGTTCTGGTGGAGAATCTGTTTTCTTGCCATTTCTAGCTTCTAGAGGCTGTCCACATTCCTTGGTTTGTGGCCCCTTTCCATCTTCAAAACCAACAATGGCCAGTCCAGTCTTTCTCACATCATGTTACTCCAACATAAACTCTTTTGCTTTCTTCTTCCACATTTAATGATCCTAATGATCACACTGGGCTCACCCAAATAATCCAGGATAATCTCCTAATTTTAAAGTCGGCTGACTAGCAAATTTAATCCCATCTACAGCCTTAATCCCACTTGCCATATAACATGACGTATTCCTAGGCTCTAACTATTTGAAAGTGGACAACCTTGAGGGAGCCATTATTCTACCTACCAAACCACCCACTTAGAATATGCCAGGAAAGAAGTTTATGCATCTTCACCTACGAAGGCTAATGTGGCAAATTCTGTCACTAGTTTGTCATGCCATGTGGCTGCAACCATAAAGTTGGGACTCTGGCCCCAGATCACTTCAGGAAAATGGCAAATGCTTCCCTAATCATGATGCTTAAAAGCCTCACAGTCCAGAGGTCAAATTGCTCTCCCAGAAACTAACATCTTGCCTTGTCAGGTTGCTGTGACCTGCCTCAGAGTGTGAATAGCAACAGCAGGACTTCACACCTGTGACTGCCTTTGTGCCCATCAATTTTCCCCAATGAACACTAATCCAGTAAGTTTGGTGTTATTATCTGCTCCATGAAACCAACTATAGCTTAGTGCTTACAGCAATAAATCGTGGTCAACCACAATGCTTGGATCCTGTACTATTAGATAACTTTGATGAGGGAAAATGAAGGTGTTTAACAGTCTGGCAGATTAAATTAAAAGTTTTATTCTGTACAAATCCGATAAAGGGCTGATAACCAGAATCTACTTAGAACTCGGGAAAATCAACAAGAAAAAATCAAACGACC
>NW_012139302.1:2798879-2821942 GCF_000956105.1 Propithecus coquereli | reverse complement strand
TAGGAGGTAATTGAAGTCAAATGAGGTTATGAGGGTGGTATTCTAATCCAACAGGATTGGTGGTCTTCCAAGATCTCTCCCTATGTGCACACACCGAGGAAATGCCATGAGAGGACACAGTCCAGGGTGCCCATCTGCAAGCCAGGAAGAGATGCACCCACCAGGCATCTAATTGGCCAGCACCTTGATCTTGGATTTCCCAGGATCCAGCACTGTGAGAAATAAATTTCTATCATTTTAATCACTTAGTCTATGGCATTTTGTTATGGAAACCCTAGCAGACGAATACAGATTTTGGTGCCGCAAAATGGGGTGCTTCCAAAACAAATACCTAAAAATGTAGAAGCAGCTTGGACTGGGTAATGCATAGAGGCTGGAAGAGTTTTGAGGTATATGCTCTAAAACAGACATTAAAGACGATTCTGGTGAGGTCTCATACGAAAATAAGGAGAGCTGGAGAGAAAGCTTCGATCTCCTTAGTGAAAATATAAATAATCATGAAGAGAATGTTGGCAGAAATATGTATGTTAAAAGCTATTCTGGTGAGGTCTCAAACGGAAACGAGGAACATGTTATTGGAAACTGGAGGAAAAACTATCTTTGTTATAAAGTAGCAAAGAACTTGGCTGAATGGCAGTCGCGTTCTAGTGTTTTATGGAAGGTAGAACCTGAGAGAGATGAAATTGGATATTTAGCTGAGAATATTTCCAAGCAAAGTGCTGGAGTAATGGCGTGGTTCTTCCTGACTGTTAAAGGACATCGTGAAAGGAGAGAGAAGAATCGAGGGGGAATTTTTAAGGAAAAAGGAACCAGAACTTGGAGATGTGGAAAAATCCTCAGCCTATCCATACTGCAAAAAATGAGAAAGTATGTTCTGAAGAGAACATCAGAATGTGGCTGGATTATTACCAGATAAAGAGTTTATGGGATTATATGAGCAAAAACACTTTCAGTTTGAACTGAAGGGGAGACAGCAGACAATGAAGGAAGGCTGTTGTACTTCTTGGATTTGACAAGACAATAGAGCTATTTAGTTGCAAATGTATGCTATTCTTCAAGAAGAAGGAAAAGTGACTCCACAGGTGATTCAGAGATTATCACCTCGGTTTCAAAAGGTCAGATGGCCTCTGACCAGTTTTGGGAGCAGGAGCTCTACCTAGAGCCATGGGGGTGATGCTGCCACCAGGGGCTTTGAAGGGCAGAGCATCAAACCAAAAAAAATTATTCTTGAAACCTTAGACTTAATGGAATTTGCCTTTCTAGATTTTGAATTTGCTTGGGACCTGTCACCCTTCCTTGTTTCCCATTTCTCCCTTTTGAAATGGAAATGCTTACCTTAAGCCTGTCCCACCACTGTATTTTGGAAGCACATAACTTATCTGATTTCACAGATTCACAGCCTGAGAGGAATTTTGCCTCAGGAGGAATCATACCTGGAGTCTCATCCATACCTAATTGGAGGACATTTAGATGAGACCTTGGGATTTAGAGTTGATGCTGGAATAAGTTTAGACTTTTGAGCCTGTTGGGATAAAACGTATATATTTAGCATGTGAGAAGGACATGAGGTTTGGGGTACCAGGGGCAAAATACTATGGACTGAACTGTGTTTCCCTAAAATTCATATGGTGAAGCCTTAACCCCCAATGTAATCATATTGGGGATAGGACTTTTAGGAGGTAATTAATGAGGTCATAGGGTAGAGTCCTAATCTGACAGGATTGGTGGCATTGTAAAAATAGGAAGAGAGGGGGATATGTCTTTTCACATGCACACACCAAGAAAAGGCCATATGAGGACACAGAAAGAAGGTGGTCATCTGCAAGCCAGGAAGAGAACGCTCACCAGGAACCGAATCAATCAGGACCTTGATCTTGGACTTCCCAGTCTCCAGAACTACGAGAAATAAATTTCTGTTGTTAATCCATTCAGTCTATGGTATTTTGTTATGACAGCCCAATACAATGAGCAACATCAGAGTAGCACTGAGTTCTCAGGAGGGTTCCAGATGCCAAGTTTATACACTTTGGTTTTCAGGCAGAAACAGAACAAGAATAGACAGCACTGGTGCTCAGAGAAGTCTCCCCAGTTATTTCAGTGAGGAAGGGGGAAAAAAAGACAGTGGAGAGTGATTTACTACAAGTGACTCATCAATTCACCAACTGAAGCTGAACACACCGGGCCAGGCCAGTTAAGATAAGAACATGGCTGAGGTCAGATACTGCAGGAAGTGAGTGGTCGGGGGGCAGGCAGAGGAATTTTCTCTGTATATTATGATGATAGACATGGAAGCAGAACAGTTCCCTGCCAACGTCGTTCATGAACTGAAATGTTTTGAGAATTTCGGCCCAGTCTCCTTGAGCCTAACTCTTCCTCCATTATATGAAATTTTCCAACAGACTGTGACAACCTGGCTTCCCAAAACATACAAAAGAAGAAATGGGCCAAAAGCAAAAAATCTTCATCACCAAAAAAAGATGAAAAAGTTATCTACAGAGCAGTGTATATACTGCAAAAGGATCCTTAGTGGCCATTTGATGGGTACAAATGATTACACAATTAGGGTGTAGGTAATCAGAGTTTGTAACTTATTGCAGAAAACACTAGTCTCATCTCCCATGAAGAGGTCTGACTTCATTCCACTGTTTTTTGCGAAGGGGTGAATGGAAAAGATAAGGTTGAAAAGTTAATTCTCCTTAATTGGTAAATTTCATCTATTTGATGGAGAGAGAGCAAAAAAAGACCACTCCTTTATCCTCTGAAGGGAAAGGCATCCCAGCATTTAAGAGTGTTACATAACACTAAACCAGTAACCCATTTACAGAGGAAATGTGGGTGAAAAAAACATAGACCAGATTGGGCTTCCAAAATGTTATAAACAGTGAAAGGAATAAAAATTAAATTGGCATAGAAAAAAAACCCTCTGATGTTTTGTTCATGAAAAATAAAAACAAATACTCTTTATTAAGTCTGAACATCTTATGAAGGCCACATTTTTTAGCCTCAGGCATTAATTATGGTTGCACCACTGACGGAGGAAAAAGATTCAACCCGCTTCATCCTGAAGGCCAGAGAGCAACCACAAGTTCACAGAACAATTAATTATCTCCATTTTATTATACACCAGAGTAAACAATGAACTGAAACATTGGGCTACATTAAACAAGCTGGTCAAGCCTGAAACGTGGGTCTATCTCTTCACTCACCGTCTAAAAAGCATTATACATGTTAAGGAATGTCTCTCTCTCACTTTCTTCCAAAGGGCTGAGCTTCAAGATGAGTTTAGTAATAAATCTCTAGGAATTATTTTTTTTCCACTACTTATTTTTTAAGGAGAGAGATTGGAGGCTAGCTTCTAAACATTCCCTGTGGTTATTGTGGTTTCTGCAGAACTTCATAAATTTATGGTGTTTTTAGCAAGACTTTTTCATTGGTATGTCATTGTGCCATTTGCCACAATCTATTCATCATTATCAATAATAAGTAATATCAAGAAGTACCATTCTTATCTGGGAGGTCATTGGTGTGAACTGCTCCACCTCTGGTAGGTATGAGGAGTTAGAAGGAGGGATAAGTACACCAGCCAAATCAGCCCTGGAGACACATTTTATATTCCTTGCCAGGGTTGCCATAACAGAGTACCGCAAAGTGGGTGGCTTAAACAATGGGAATTTATTGCCTTATAGTTCTGGAGGCCAGAAGTCCAAGATCAAGATGTCAGCAGGATTGGTTCCTTCTGAGGGCCATGATGGAAGGATCTGTTCCAGGCCTCTCTCCTTGGCCATCTTCTCCCTATATCTCTTCACCTGGTCTTCCTTCTATGTGTGTCTCTTTCTCTACACATCATGTTCTTTTTATAAGGACACCAATCCTATTGAATTAGGAGCCCACCCTAATTAATACGACCTCATCTAATTACTTCCACAAGGACCCTATTTCCAATAAGGTCATATTCTGAAGTCCTGGGTGTTAGGGCTTCAACATATGAATTTTGGGGGAAGTGGGAGACAGAATTCAGCCCACAACTACATGTATGGGATAACACTTGTCCCAGTAGGTGGCCCTTACTTTCTCAAGCTATCATTTGGAGCAGGTACTTTTGCATTCATCACCTTATTTAATCACCATATTCCTCTCTTAATCTGCTAGGGTTGCCATAACAAAATACCATAGACTGGGCGGTTGAAACAACAAAAATTTATTTCCTCACAGGTCTGGAGGCTAGAAAGTTCAAGATCAAGATCCAGCAGGGTTTGGTTCCCAGTGAGGACTTTTTCCTGGATGATAGGCAACCACCATCTATCTCACTGCATGCTCAGATGCCCTCTTCTTTGTCTGACCTCTGTGAGAAAGAGAACTCTGCTGTCCCTTCCTCTTTTTGTAAGGGCACTAGCCCTATTGGATTAGGGCCCCACCCTCATGACCTCATTTAACCTTTATCACTTCCTCACAGGCCCTATCTCCAAATATAGTCACATTGGGGTTAGGGCTTCAGCATATGAATTTAGGAGGACGCAAGTCAGTCCATAGCACTCCCTAATGGAAGACATTATTATTCTTATTTTATATAAAACTGAGGCATTGAGAGTTTAACCCCTAGTTTCCACAGCTAGAATTAGTGTAGAATGCAAGTGGGTTTTTAACTCCAAAAACCCATTTCTCTGTCCACTATGCTGGGTGTTCCAAACTAGGACCCAAAATAGGGAAGTCTGCACATGACATGGAATTACTTTTACCACTGGGAGAAGGGAAGATTGAGAAATAGAAAACCTGCTTCTTCTATTACACTGAATTATATTAATACAAACTCGTCATTTGTGGAATGCAAGGTCAAATACCGGCAATTTCATAGTGTTCAACATAATGAGAAAAGGGAAATTCAGAAGGGCCTTGCAGGTGTCTATAACCAGCAAAGGGGCATGGCCCACCTGGGTGGGGGTCGTGTTTTCTTGTGTCATACCCCACTACCTACTGTGTGGCCCTTCCCCAGCTCTCCAATGTAACACGGAACTCTGGCAAGAGACTGGGAGATTGGACTATAGAGACTGGACTATAGAGCCAGACTTTCTGAGATGAAGCTGGGTTTAAATCTCAGCTGACTACTTACTATGACCTAAGGCAAAGCGTTTAATCTCTGTGTGCCTCAGTTTCCTCATCTGGAAATAGAGGTAATAATTCTTCTCCCTCATATTATCTTAGTGAGGACTGAAAGACTTAATACACGTCAGGAGTTTTAGGACCCAGCTTGGCATATGAAGTGCTTTATAAATGTTAGTTATCAGCATGGTTATTCTTTTTTGAATTAAAAGGAAAAGGAAAAATATCTGTCCTAAGAACAGAGGATTTTAAAATGTTCCCATGTTCCTCAACCAAACTGAGCCATCTTTAAGTTAAGAACCGTGTGATTTCCAGCTCTGACATGTAGTCGGGGATGCTGGACACTAATTTTCTGACATCAGTTTAATACAAACTATGCTCAGCTGTTTTCTGCCCATGGGATGGAGGGTCCACGCATAGGATACCTGCGCTGGAATCCAACAGTGGGCTCTGTATTATGTACAAAAAGGCACATGATGATGAGGCTAGGTCTAATATTCTCCCTCTTCCCATCCTATTTCCTCCTTCCTCAAGGTCTAAAAGTTTATTGAACTGAGGTTCATGAATGAGTTACTCAACTAGGCTTGCAGTATAAACTGGCCAGGCTTTGGATCTATTTGTTCCTTTTCATCCAACATATCAAATGGCTGCTCCGGGAAAATGTCCCCCTTTTGGTAGGGTGGGGAAGAAGACAGAGGGAGGGGTAACAAAACCAAAATTTAAAACGACTGCAGTCCTACATGGTACAGGATTTTCTGAGGGTGGGAGTGGGAGTGGGAGGCAGGGGGGTAATGTTGGTGAGACCGAAATTAAAGAAGATTCAAGTCCTACATCCTAGTATCTCGAGGTATAAATGCAGGTAGCAGGCAAGGTATAAGAATACAAATGTTCTCAAAGCTCCTGTATGTTGCACACCAAACGCTGGCTCTCGGGGGGTAAGGAGGGAGCCCGACCTCACACAGAGGCTGACCCCGACCCCTGCCTCCGCTCTTGGGGACCCGCTCCCCTCCAGCTGACTCAGTCGGGGAAGAACAACCTTCCACTCGCTTCCCTTCGGCTCCCTCTTCTTTCTCATCTGCAGGGAGAGTCGTAGCGGCGCCTCTGCCACCCAGTTGCAAGGAGTCGCAACTTCCCCTCCAGCAGACCGAAAGCTTGGGCGACGTCTGGGCCGTCATTTGAATGCGTTTCCTTTTCTTTACGAACAAAGGTCGGAGCCCGAGCCTCGCGGCGCGGGGGCAGGAAAGTACACGGCGTGTGTCAAGAGAAAAAACACACACACCGAATGACCCACGAGAAAGGGAAAGGGGGAAAACACCAATCCCCGGGGCGCCGGGCTTTTTCGACTTTTCCTTTAAAAAAGAAAAAAAAGAAAAAAAGTTTTTCAAGCCGTAGGTTCCAAGAACAGGCAGGAGGGGGGGCGAAGCGGGGGGTTTTGCAGAAAAGGCGCCTGGTCGGTTATGAGTCACAAGTGGGTTATAAAAGGGTCGCACGTTCGCAGGCGCGGGCTTCCTGTGCGCAGCCGAGCCCGGGCGCAGCGCCGCGGCCACCTCGGGCCGCCTCCGGCCTCGGCAAGGGACCGGCCCGCGGGGCCCGAGCCCCCAGCAGACGACGCGCGGGGAGAGGAAGGAGACTGCTCCCGCCCGGCAGGTACGCCGACTTTGCTCTCGCCCTACCGCCCGCCCTCTTCTTCAACGTGGCAGGGACGCAGCGGGGCTGCGGGGCGACGGTCCCCGCCGGCCAGACGCGCAGGGCGGGGGCTGCGCGCACGTGGCGGCGGCGCCCGGCCCGGCCCCGCGTGCGCCTGCGGGTGCCCGCCCGGGACCGAGGGTGTAGCCGCACCCGGGACCAGAGGCCGCTCGGGATGCATTCCTGGGGGAGGAGGCGAGGGGAAGGAAGGGTGTTAAAAACCTACTGCTTGAGCTTCTTGGCAAAGTTTCCTTAGACGGCGGAGGAGGAGGTACGTGTGATTGACCCTAGACGAGCTTAGCTTTTGGAGCGGCCAGAGAAGTGTGCAATACACGCTTGAGGGGCAGGGTGCATCCAAAGAGACTGCCTTCAAAACATATGTCTTCCTTATTTTCTTTTGAAAAATAACTATTAATCTATCTTGATTTTATGAAGTTAGAATCATAACATTTAGATATCACTCTTTATTTAATGGAAGTGAAGACTGAGCAAACGTTCAGTGAGCTTCTGTATTTATATGCTCCCAATGTGCCCGGGTGCGTGCATTTTTGCCAAACACACTGGTTGTCTTTCTTAATTCTCACAAAACCTCAGTGGGTGTCTGTCGTCCACGTTTTACAGCTCTCGAGGGTGGACCAGGTCTTTCGAAGTTTATATCCTCTAACGCAGGCATATTGGGATGATTACAAATACAATTTATCCTGGAAATACTTACGTTGACAGCTGAGAAAAATATAAGAATCCAAACTATGTTAAAAATTAGGGAACTGAGGCCCAGAGAGGTGAAACTACTTCTCCAGCATCACACAGCAGATCTGGGACCCTGTGTGATTTGAAGAGGCCTATGGTATCTAATGATGCTCATAATTTAGTTTACATTTTGTGTCAAATAGATGAGCTCAAGCAGACATTACCTATATATTTCAAAGCCAAAGTTAATGCTTATTATCTCCATTCATCTCTCCAAAGTAGTGCCTCTTTTATATGGGTTTAACATAATATATAATCTAAATGAACTAGGGCAGCCAAACTTTTAATAATCGTAGGACTCATCTTTTAAAAAGATATGTGTAAAGTATTTAATTGCTTATCTACGTGAACAGTAATAGAAGCTATAACGTTTTCAAAGCAGTTTCCTGCCTGTTGTCTGATTTGATAGTGACAATGATAGGAAATTGCTGGGCAGATGGTGGTATCCCCGATTTGCCCATGAGGACTTTGTGGCTCAGAAAATTTGAGTTTTCTCTGGTAAGGTCATTAGGTCCTTTGTGCAAAGCCTGCCTTTAGGCACGGATGTGGGATGTGGGGTGCAGAGAGTATAGGCTTTTGACTCTCGGTTTAGGCTGACTCCTGCAGCCTCCCTGATTTCTGTCAGAGGACCAACGCACATTTAATTACTTCTGCGCAGGGAGTACTCCTCGATGGGCTACAATAAGCAAGTTCCCTCACACAGTGGGTCAGCTCACCCTGGCCTCAGGACCTGCTTCCTAACCACACAGGTTAAGAAAGAGGAACACTAGCGCTGGCTAAAACCTGCAACTACTTCAAGAGAGAGCAGTGGTGTTTGCACAAAGGTTTACTCTTGTTTTAACCCAATTATGGGTAAAAAGTATAACTTACTGGTCTTTACAAAAAAATCCCTATGTACCATGTTCTCTTTCTGTGAAGGCCGTCATCACATTCTGCTCCTGTCAGACACTATGCTGGAGGCTGGAGAGACGAAGGTAAGCAAAGACAGGCGCAACCCTACTACCCTCATGAACCTAAAAAGTTGGAGGAATGGCTAACAGGACATTGCTATGCAATGCGATACCATTTCAATTACGGTAACATAAATACTTGCACTAATTAGTGCAAACATGGAAAATTCATTACCTTCGTCTTTCTTCATATCTCATCAAATCAGTCTTCTGTGAATCAAAAAATCCACCCCAAAACACCCTAGGTTTTAACTTTTGAAAATTTTTCCTTTTTTTATCAGCTATTTTATGTCCGAACTGAGATCTGCCATTCAATTTAAAGGAGTTTTTTCATTTTAGAGTAATGGTTTTTAAAACCCTGTGTTACTACCTCTTTGGGAATCTAATGGAAGTTATATATGCTTTTCTGAGAAGTTTGTTAAGATGCACATGCTCACCCACAATTTTGCATTCAGTGTCAGCAGGCTAGAGGGTTCCTTGGATCTCAGCCACGACCCTCTTCAGGGTCCAGTTTCATAATCCTTTTTCTAAACCTACTAGGACTACACAGTTCGAATAGAGGAAAGTGGTATGTAACCTCTCTGCCTTCACCTGGACTGAACACCTCTGTCCTTAACTAGTTAGTATTTCTCCATTTTTGTGAGTCATTGGCTATTGCTTAGCTGAAGCTATTGATTTTAATAGCTTTATTGTTTTTTTGTTTTAGAGACAGGGTCTTACCCTGTCACCCAGGCTAGAGTGCAGTGGCGCAGTCATAGCTCACTGAAGCCTCAAATGTCTGGGCTCAGGTGATCCTCCTGCCTCAGCCTCCCCAGTAGCTGGGATTACAGGTGTGTGCCACCATACCTGGCTAATTTTTTAAATTTTTGTGTAGAGACAGGGTCTCACTATATTGCCCAGGCTGGTCTCAAACTCCTGGGCTCAAGCGATACTCCCACCTTGGCCTCCCAAAGTGCTGGGATTACAAGTGTGAGCCACTGCACCTGGCCGATTTATTGTTTTGGTGTTAGGCTTCCACTGTGCAGAAGCCCGGTATTGTGGACCAAGAACCAGCCTGAGAACCATGGCATGTTTCTAAAACCAGCTGTATGCAAATTCCTGTGCCTCATTTTCCTCATGTCTAAGATGGGTGGCTGGGACTGAATCGTTTCTAAAGTCCCTTAAACTGGTGAAATTCTATGATTCCCGTGTGACTACCAAACTCACTTTCATGTATCCCCTAATACACAGCTGGTCTTAGTGAATTTATATCCTTTATGTCTAAAGAAAGTCAGAGTAAGCATCACTATAATTCACTATAGAATGTATTTTTGTCTTTCACTGATCTTACTGGATTCAAAACTGTCACACGTTTCCCGAAATTAGAGTAAAAAACTGTGAAACACTATTTTTCAAGGAAAAATATTACAATTTTAAAAGCTTCTTTTTATCTTACCTTTTCACTGACTACAACTTTCTTATAAATATATTCCTTTTTTCTCAGACTCAAATTAAAACACTTTTAATTTGATCACTGCTGTGTAATTCTCACCTGCCATGAAACACTTGGCTTTGTCCATCGGTCAGTGTCTTTGGGCTTACAATAAATATTTAGGGCCTCGAGCAAAACCACCCCAAAAACGCACTTCCCCTCAAATAAGCACCGCATGTGTCTGAGCAGTTCAGCATCCTCACTCAAAACTCCCAGGCTCTCAGCAATGTAGAAGAACACTTGATTGCTAAAATTACCACCCTTCCACACAATGACACACTCGCCAGAAAATGGGGCTTAACATCAGTCAAGTGGCTGTAGTTTAACACAGAATGTGAATATCTGCATTCATTCCAAAAAAACAATAGCTATGTGTAGGTAGACAGGGTTCCGGCACTGGCAGAAGGAAAGATGAGTGAAGAGTATCAAAGGACTGATTTAATGTAATTGTGAAACTGATGTTTGGATAAGGTGAAACAATGACCTACGATGACGTTTGTGCCATTTCTCCATAAAATGAGTGTTCTGTACAAAGTATAGGTTCCTGGCTGTCTTAACTAAAGGCTGTGGTTCTTTATATGCTCACCCACTGTCAGGTAAGCTAACATGGTGGGTCCAGGCATGAGCACAGGTGCCAGATTCCTCAGGTGTGTGCCCCAGCAGTGCCCTTCTTTACCCACTGTTTAATTTTGGGTAAGTTACTTCACTGGCCTGTGCCTCGGGCCACATGTAAATGGGGAGGGTAGGATGCTAATATTCATTCCTGAGGTTGTGGTGAAGAAGAAGTGAGTTAGTACATACATCAAGCAGTCTGACAGGTGCCTGGCACAGAGGGAGCCTTATGGAAGTGTTCTCTGTTATTACATATGAATGGATGATCTTGTATATTTCAAGAAACCAATTTGGAAAGTGAGATACCAACACAGTCTGAGAAGATAAAGTATACATGTACAATGTGGTCTCTCAAAATTCTTGACAGTAAAAAAGTTGTTTGGTTTTAGAGTTCTTAAGTTTCAGAATGCATTTTTTCTCCTTAACCAAAAGAAAAACTAATAAAACACTTCAGAAAATTATTTCCAAGAAAACATTTTGGTGTACCTTTTAGCAGTTACGTTATGACTTAGAGGTTAGGATAAATCAAGGAATTACTTTAATTTGGCTTGTATGTGCTTTTAGATAACCTCTAATTTATATAATGATTCAGTTACACAGTGGTAAATGTATCTGGACTTGTACTTCTCAAATGGCAAGTGTAGCATGTGATAGGTGTACAGGTACTTACAAGGTACTCAGCAAGTATTAATGGCTGATGTCATTAGTACCATGGCTAACATTCATTAAGCCCCGATTATGAGCCTGGCACCTGACCAAATACTGTACATTGTCACTTCATCTTCACAAGGACTTTTCAAGTAGGTTCTATCATTATCTCGAGTTTTAGAGAAGCAACTAAGACTGAAAGAGTTTAATTAACTTGCCAAATACCACACAGCTAGTAACACTGGTGACATCTGGAATGGACCCTAGGCAAGTTGAAAATAACAGAACAACCAGCCACGCATGGTGGCTCACACCTGTAATCCTAGCACTTGGGGAGGCTGAGGCAGGAGGATCGCTTGAGGCCAGGAGGTTGAGACCAGCCTAAACAACATAGTAACACCCCCATCACTACAAAAATGCAAAAATTGTCCAGGTGTGATGGGGTGCACCTGTAATCCCAGCTAATCAGGAGGCTGAGGCAGGAGGATTGCTTAAGCCCAGGAGTTTGAGGTTGCAGTGAGCTATGATGACACCACTATCCTCTAGCCCAAGAGAGTGAGATCCTGTCTCAAAAAAAAAAAAGAAAAGAAAACAGAACAATGAACACCCCTACCTTTCAGTTAGATTCACTAATTGCTAACATTTGCTATATTTGCTTTATTTCTCTCTGTCCCTATCCATCTCTCTCTGTCTACATCTATATGCAGACGTGGCATATAACCTCTCAACAGCTTCAGCATGTATCCCCTAAGAACAAGCACATGGTTTTACACAATGAAAACACATGATTGTAGCATCCAAGTGTGATTTTTAAAAATAGGAATGAAAGCTAATTTTCACCTACAAATCCAGATGATTATTTCTACTGGTATTCTCCAGCTTTACCCTATGATGCTTATACTTGGTGGACTGAGATCCAAGCCTGGAATCTTCTTAAAGGGTCCATTACTCATCCAGAATACCAACACATCTTATTATATATTTCCACATTTACAAGCTTCTACTACACTAATTCTACAAGAACCTTCATATTAGTTAAATCCTAGTGAAATGCTCCAGTGCCAAATTCAAGCCTGTTGTGCAGACAGAAATGCCTTTGGAGAATCTCAAGCATGTATTCAAATTATTTACTGACAGCTGTGTATCCAGCGCTGAGGTGAGAACCAGTCTCTGCACTCAAATACGCCTCAGCACTATGGAAGAGACACATGAAATGATGACCATGCAATGTGACGAATGAGCAGAGTAGCTACCCTGGGGAAGACAGAGAAGCAGGGTTATACCAGGAGATGAAGAAAACCCAGCCTCCAGAAGTGTGCTGAGACAGCAAGAGAAGGAAGGCAAGCGGGGCAAGTCCATACGTGAGCAATTTTAAGTAGGTATGTCTAGTGCGTAAGTGTATGTGAAATTATGCCTCAAGGTGACATCTTGTGGAGCATAACCCCCGTTTGGCATGTTAAACCATTGGATCAAATATTATGGGGTATAAAAAGTAAATGGCCGTTGCCATATAACCCAGGGTATCCTATGCAAGTGAGACGACTAATTTTTAAAAAGGAAAAACCAAACATTTTGTACACAGAATATGCTCAGTTTGTCTAACATAGTTCTCAGTACACAAACTCTTCCTTGCTTGAGGCCATTAAGGTATGTGGAAATAGAACAATATGAACTATGGCTTACAGAAATAGAAAAGCAAATTTTTCCTATGAGGCAGACATATGGATATAAATAACAAACAGGTAGCATGCAATAAATTCCAAAGGAGGTATTTTATTGAAATTCAGTGTTGAGAATAAACAATGAATTCAAGTACACAGAGGAGGCCCGTGGCCGGGCGGCAAAACACCCCAGAGCTGAAAACTGCCATCCTGTTTGCTTTTCACAGACAGTGAGGATGAAGGATATCAAAATTAAATTATAAATGAAAAAAAACCTATTAAAATTCTCTTATGGAAATATGATACTAGAAAGTTTGTTAGGCACACAGAAAACCTTTTGTGTAAATAAGAAGTAGGAAAGACTGGCCATCGCTTAAAGCAATAGAGTGCATTTCTCCCCCTAGCTCCCCCCTTCCCACCCCCAACTTTCATCCACATTGTTCTATAACATTTTAGCAAAGTTTTGGGCCTGCAGCTGAGCCCGTGTGAGGTCAGTGTATTAAGGAAGTAAGTCCCTCCCTGGGACACACTGGTCCAGGGAGGGAGCTGGACTAGGGCTGGCTCTCGTCCTACCTCTGCTTACTCCACAGAATGACTCTGGAAGGGGAAATTCCTAACCTGTTTTTTTCCACATCCTTATCTGAAAAGTGAAATTATTAATCTCTGTCCATAATAAAACTATTAGGAAGGTTACCTAGCTTGTAAATAAGTTCCACAAGTCATTTCAGTAAAAACTTCCTGGTTTTAAAATTGGGAAAAGCAGAGTAATTCTCTAAGGCTGACAGTCTTTCTCTTTTGTACACTCGTAATTCAGTGGTCACTCAATAAACATTTCCATAGTGATCCTGCAATGTCCACCTTGGGTTTCTTCTGAGACATTCCAGAAGTATGTCACACTTTTAGTTTTATGTGTTAAATATCATTATTGGCACATATCTTTACAAACTTATTTTCTAAATTCTCAAAATACAGAAAGGAATGTTACATTGATGCGGTTTTGTGTGCAAACTGCTATTTTCGATAAAGAGCTCTTAATTGGAAACATCAGGAAAAGGGATATTAGGTTCTTATGAAAGTAAATGAAAGAAAATGTGATGAGTTTATAATTTTTCCCCTAGCAATGGCTTATTCAGGGAATTTTTCTAAATGTTAAGTTAATAATATGAAAAGTAATCTTATCCTTTGCCAAGACTGCAGGAGATAGGTTAGTCCTACAGAAAAGTCTATTTTACTTTTCATGATACACTTGCCTTACCATCTCAATCAGTAGCAAGCCACACCTTTAATCCCTTTTTGATGATGGAACTCATGTGAATTCAAGAGGAAACATAATACTCTTTGCCCTATTTCTTAACAGTGAGAAGTTGACCGATCCTTAGTATCAGTTACTGAGATGTAACACAGAAAAATAATATTCCACCAAAAATACGTGGTAAACTTCATACAAACACACTTGAGAAAGCCAGTCATCTGAATTTTCTTTTTGTCAGAGAATATTGAAGGTCTTTATGAAGAATTACTGAGAAATTAAAACACTTTATATGAAGTTTTATAGCATATAGAAATGTTGACATACAGAGAACAACTAAAATTCACATGATACTGCTTAAATACTTAATATGTGGCTGTTTTATGCTGGACATGTAAAGAGTGAGCTCTTGACCTATTTGGGGTATATCCTCATCTTTCCTCTAACTCATTCTTTATTCCTTTTAAAACATAACCTACCCTGGGTCGTGTCTCCTCAGTCCTTGATCTCTGCTTTCAAAGATGATTAGCGAGCTAACCTAATAAACAAGTCTAAGTTGATGTGTCAATTTCAACCCCACCCTACTCCTCCTTCCACAAATAACTTGCTTGCATTTCAAGAACAGCCTACCTGAGACTTCACCTGCCACCTTGGTTCTAATGGTAAGAAATTCGGACTGAGTAAAAGGGAAGGGAAGCATATGACAGACACAGAAATTTTAGAGGGGCAGGTCCTTGGGACATCATGTTTGCAGCCACCTTCATCTTTGACCCTACATCGAAAGGTCACCAAGACGTTGTTCTTATTCCAAAAATTAACTACAAGTCCAAAATGTCTCAAGATCTTGATTTTTACATATCTGCATTAATCACTGCTTACTGCCATGACCTAAACCAAAGCAATAGCTTCAGAATACAGAGGATCAGAATAAATTCTGGTGGGAAAGCCAGATACTGCTTCCATATATGCAGTTACGTGCTAATTGACTTCAGTGAATGGATCCAAATAGGAATCACTGAATTCCATTTTAAAGGCTATGTTTTTGACTGGTACACAAGAAAATTAAATAAAGGGAAAATATTTAAAAGAAATTATCTAAATCATTTTAATTGTCAAAAACATGACTACATTACTAAGAATAGGGGGCAAAATGAGAAAGTACAGAAATATGTATAATTGTGGAAGAGATCCTTAGAAGATGAAAAGAGTTGCGGAGATGGATGGTGGTGATGGCTGCAGAACATTATGAATGTCTTTAATACCACTGAACTGTACGCTTAAAAAATGGTTTAAGATGTTAAATTTTGTTATATGTATTTTACCACAAATTTGATAAAAAGATCCTTAATGACAGACTTAGCACATATTCCGTTCTGAATGTATAGTTGATGTCTTTTTCTAGCAAATCAATAAGGTAAGAATTAAAAGATACTTTGAAATCCTATGTCCCCCTGCAAAAAAAAAAAAAAAAATTCATATTTCAGAAAAGCATGATTTAAGGAAAAATTTCCCAGTGTGCTGCCTTCAGTTTAGTTCTCACTACCAGAGGAACAGTAGTCTGCCTTATAATGAAAGATATTTGTTATTATTATTTATATGGTATATATAATGCTTCATCTTGGTAGATTTTCATCCAAGGTAAGAAGGAATGGTTTGATATTCAGTGACTAGTAATTCTTTCAAGTACTAGATTTAATCTGGAACATGTCCTCAGTTACTGAAAAGAATGGGCTATATAAAGTTTATATTGACGATGGATATTTCACGTGGTAGGCCTAAAAAGTATTGTGGAGTGAGGGATTTTGAAGCATATCTGCAGAACTATCTAGTGAAGACCTCAATCTAGTTTATATTACATTGCAAATTATGATTATCACATTCTTACCACTTGGTTAGCGCTATCACTATTGATTGGCAGGTCTACAATTGTGTATAATTCTTCCTCTGCCACTCTACCAGCTGGGTGGCTGTACTGATTCCAGCAAGAGCCACTTCTTTTCTTATTTCCTCCTGGCATCATCCTCTTCCCAATGCCTTGGCTAACAGACTGGCCTTTGTTGTCTATGATCACTAATTCCCACTCAGGCCCATGGCAATTCTGTGGTTGGTTGCTTAGCCCAGTCAAAAACACTGGAAGTAAACACAGTTTCCATGCTGATGGATAAATGGCCGTCTGGTCATTCGAAAGGCTAAAAGTCTACTCAATATATTTTTTAAAACTATTCTGGGATTTTTTTCCTTATTCTGTTTATTGCAGTTAATGTTTTTTATCTATTATTGTGTTTTAAATGTAACTTAAGGTTGTGTAGTATATTTAGACAAACTTCTCATTTCTCTGCAGTTTTAGAAATTCATCAGGCCTGTATGACAATGTTTCTACAACATTTGTGTTTGAGCTGAGAAGGAGATCTGTGTGATGATTTTTATTTCAACATTCCTTTAAAGTTTGAACCAATAAAAAAATATAGGCTATTAGAATTTTTAATATAGTATAACAGATTATCAAAAACACTTGTCACCTTTCTGAGTGCTCTAATCAGGCAATTAATATGTATATTTCAAAAGATAAGAGAGAAAAAACCCAATTACTATATTAAATATATTTATTTTAATACCTGTGCTCGTATGTTGTCTTTAAAGAACAGCAATAAAATTTATGGGTAGAATAATACACAAGCAATTCACCTTAAATACAAATTAAACACATCTCTTTAAGAGAAGGTTGAATTATACTGGTTGGAAAGGTACTGACACTGGAATATTAATACATATTTATTGAGCATTTACTGTGTTCAAAGCACTGTGAAGGAGGAAAAAAGTCCTTGTTTTTACAATCTTTATTAAGTGAAATATTGTAAAATGAACTAAAATCCTGAACTGACACGATTTAATTTGAAGTTTTTCATCACCAAATTAATTCATTTCAGAAAACAGAAAGTTTAAAAAAAAAAAATACTATCAGTAAGAATGATTTATTTCCTTGGTTTGGAAATTTCCAAACCACCGTATTCTGCCCTGTCAAAATATATTCATTGGGGAATTTTTAGCTTTATACGTTTCTTTTGAACTTAATCACATTTTTACATCTAGCTGGTTTCATTATTAAATAAAAGAAAAGGTGATTCCCCTCTTGTACTGAAGGAGACCACATACTTGATTGATACTCTAACTTCTAGGTTCTGCTATAGTAACACTGAAACCAGAAACTCGTGGGAGAAATGTCACTTTATCTGAGAGAGTAAAATCAGACTCTAACAGGAAGTAGCAAATTCATCTTTTTCCTTTTTTTAATCAACTCTTTGCTAAAGACAAGTAGTTTGAAACACAGAGCACTCTTTAAGTCACACTTCCTTTACGTAGATCAAAACCAAAGCCACCGGGTAGTGCTTTCCCCGAAGGAATCTCTAAATAACAGATGGGGACATTTTCAGATGGATTCATTTGTAGGCGAGACATTCTTTGCCTGTATCGTAGTTCCTGAAAAAATAAAGGTAAAACCTCAACTAATTTTTACAGAATGAAAATCTAGCTTGAACCATACCTTTGTTAAACAGGTTAATTAGGTTTTAATTTTCATAAATCATTAAGTACCATTTTGAGTATTTGGGCCTTTTACTTTGTCTACCTCCCAGGTGAGGTATAAATCCAAAAAGATAGTACTGTGTGTGAGAACTTAAGCTTCCCTCTTTGCATTTTAGCATTTGGAAACTTTGAAAAGTGGTTTTGTTTTTGTTTTAAAGAAGATAATACATATGTGTACATTATTCAGAACTAGGGAATAAAATCTAAAACATAATTTTTAAAAAGTCTTCAAATTTGTTTAAAGATAACAATATCATATTTCAATTGCCAATTTCTCTACCTTTTTCAACAAGGTACTTCCTAGGACTTAATGAGCTCCTTCCTTCCAAAAGAAAATAAAGACTATTTTGCTTTCAGATTTATATTGTCCCTCCAACCTTATAACTGCATGTGCATACACAACCATTTCTTTCTCTCTTGCAGGTGGCGCAAACCAGGAAGGGGAAATCTGTGGTTTAAATTCTTTATGCCTCATCCTCCGAATGCTGGAGGCTTGCTGTAGGCTGTATGCTGTTAATGCTAATCGTGATAGGGGTTTTTACCTCCGACTGACTCCTACATGTTAGCATTAACAGGGTATGATGCCTGTTACTAGCATTCACGTGGGACAAATTGCTGCCGTGGGAGGATGACAAAGAAGCATGAGTCACTCTGCTGGATAAACTTAGACTTCAGGCTTTATCATTTTTTAATTTGTTAATCAAAATCTGATCCCTGGGATATTCCATTTTAAGTTTTAAGATTAAGGTTATTTAAAAGATTGATCAGCAGTATCCTGAATGCAGATATTTTCACTTTAATCTTCAAGCCCACATCTTTGTTTTTATCATTAATAGAAAATGTATTTGTGTCATTTTTAATTCAAAGTTATGGTTTGCTCATTATAACTTTTCGTAAGCACCTTTGATTGAACTGGAAGAAATGTGGCTAAACACATTCTAAAACAAAACTCTATAATATCTTTGTAGCTAAAAATTAGAAGGACTGCTACACTCCAGTTACATCATGGATTGTCTGGCAATATTTTTTAAAAGATTTAGAAATTGATATTTTCCTCCTTGTAACGATTTTCTATTTAGACATCTTCAATTTAAAATTAATACTTTTATTTGAATCTTATTGGGAAATTGAAAGGCACTGAATTTATTTTTTAAAATCAAATATTGTCAACAGTTAGCATGGTAAATGACATCTGTTTTTTCTCTGCAAGATGCAAAGATCTACTCAAAAAAATTTCATATTTGAAGGCTCAAATCTAGGTTCAAGTTCATAGCTTAGCCACATAATGTCGTGGAAGCAGGGGATCCAGCGTTCCTCTCTAAGCTTGTTTCTTCATCCATAGAGTGGGGATGATACCTTACAGGGTTGTTGTGAGGTTTACATGAGATAGGGGATTATTCTGGAAGATAATCAAGTGCTACATTAATGTTGTAGTAAAATTAATCTAAAATCTAGTTCCGCTACTTTGTCAGAGAAAAGCTAATGATTTGGTTTACAGAATTTTTAAGGTTTGAATTTCTCTGTAATTTTTCTACATAACTAATATATCATTTACAAATAGGTAGCCAATTATGATTGTCAGTGTACTTAATATATACCTGTTTAGCAACTCTTCTCAACATTTTGTCAAAGTTATTCACTGTAACCAAATAAATCTCTTGAGTTTTTAGTTGTTTTAAAATAACTGTTATGACCCCTTTTCTTTTGCAAAGTACAAATTGTAGTATCAGAAGATATTTGCACAAAAAAAGACAATGGAAAAAAAATTATGAGGATACTAAAGAGAATGTTCCTCCCTGCTAGGGCACAGTGTTCTCATGTAAGAGCATCCCGTTGGCCTTGCCCGCCTTTCTGTTCAAGTTGTGTGCGCTGCCAAGATAAATTTTTTCTCTTAACCTTTCAGATGAACTTGTGGCTCTATGGAGCTCCTGTGTGGGTACATCGCATTTTAGGGTGTTTCTTTGGACTATTCATTTTATCTGCCACTGTGTATCTACAAGAGGAGTCCTTGTTTTGAGTTCCAGTTCTTCAAAACCTGCTTGCTGCTTCAGACACAAAGTCATAGAATGTTAGGGCTAGAATAAACTATTCTAGCATCACCCTCCTGCTGTTACAATTAAAAGCTATGGACATCACAAAGGCATTTTAAGAAAAGCTGTGCTGTGAAATGCCGTATTTCAAGAGCACTCAACTATACTACATGAAACTTAGGTGAGTTACTTGATATCTCTCTAAACCACAGTTTCTTCATCAGTGAAATGATGAATATTTTTCATATTTCATAGGATGTAGGCTTACATGAAATAATGCATGTAAAAAACACAGTATTATGCGTTGTGTTAAAATGCAAACTTTTAAAACTTGTACATTTCAATCATCTAAATCAAATGACCTACTATGAGATATTCCCAAGGACACTCTAGCTCCAATCTAACTATTAATATAATCCCATGATGACAACCCAAAGAACCTAGATACTTCCGGGTTCACTGGGTTTTTCTCTGATGCCCAACCCTCCTAGGCTTCCTGGTCACAGATGGATTCCTCCTGACCAATATATCCAGTCATTCCAAAAATTCTTGGCGCTTGAGTAAGACTGAGTGTGTGTTTGGGCTGGAGGAAGGGGTCAGTAACAAGGAAGTGTGTGTATGTTGAAGTGACAAACTAAGGGTGATTTAAGTGAAAGGGGGTTCTCTGGGGGATGGGGAGGGTAACAACATCCCAATTCTGTACGCAGAAGACTGAACTGAATGAAACACTAAATTATGCAGGACATGGCTTCTTTTTTAAAAATTGCAAAATGTTAAGAGGATTGTCTAGGCTCTGACCCACTTCCCCAAAACACTGAATTAGAGACCAGGCCTTTCCTATTTACTGTCAGCAGTTAGATGGACCCAGTAGCTAAAAAACTAAGGGGGAAAAATAGAACAATAAGGTAGAAAAAAAGTGAAGTCAGGTGATTGCAGAATATATACAGAACACAGAATATTAGAAATTTTCTGAAAATAAAAGGTAGCCAATGCCTCAAAGCAAGTGGGGAAACGTTAAAAGAAAAAGGAGCTTGAAGAAAAATAATAAAAAGAGTCCATAGACGGGAAGCATGCAAAAAAAGCTGACCAAGTATGTGGTTCTCTGCTAATAATAACTGAAAAACAGTGAAACCAAAACTTGCATGAGTTCAGCTTTCCACTTTGGTTTCAAATTCTCCCATAGCAATAAGGAAAAGGGAAATAACGTTCACATAAAGGGTTTTTGTTTTTTTTCTGTTACTCTTGTATTTTGACAAATCTAAGTGTTCCAATATTTGTCTTCACTCATTTAACACATGTAACTACTGGATTTTTTGAGGTGGATTCCTCAAATGTCATCACAATGGTGTCTTTTCTATCTTCAACCACTCTTCCACCCTTCTCTGCAATGCTCAGGGATTTCCCAGTTCACTAGCACTTAACTCAGTGTATCCTAATTTGTTTTCAGGAGTGAATGACTGCATTAGAAGTGATACCCTTGAGTGACAAACCACCTGCATATTCGTATCCCTCTCAGATGTTTACTAGTTTGATCACACCATTATTATCCTAAGTCCAATTCTAAAAACAGAAATTAGTTTCAATGCAGCGAACATTTCCTTTTCACTATACCCCTAAGCTGAAAGAGGTGATCTTTGGTAAATAAAAGTTCATTACAGCAAATAATTAACTGAAAAGTTCTACATTAATTGAAGAGTGACGGCAGTGATTCTCACCTGGGAAGCTCGTCAAGATGCAAGCTCCCAGGCTCCTACCCCCAGAGATTCTGATTCTGTAATGGAGCTGAGGACACTACATTTTTACCAGACTGACCAGGTGATCCAGATGCAGGTGGCTCATAAACCAACTCTGAAAACAGTAGTTTATATACAGTGCTACTATTGATGTGGTTACTAAGAATGGTGCTCAACAGAAACCCTGCAACAAACAGATCTAATGTCTATTTACACACTGTTCATTCTGTGTAATGAGTCTACAACATGGGCTGAGTGGTAAGATATGTCCTGTGGTTGACCTCTTTGAGATAAGCAACAATTAAATTCCAAGTCTCATCATTTCTCCTCACCAAAACCATCCTAACCACCTCAATAAAATCCACCTGACTTCAAAGTCCCCCAGTGAAACTAGCTGCCCTATGTTTTACCACCAGCTGCAACCAACCGATGACAATACTGACTAACCCCCAGCCATGAGCTGCTGCTTAGTGTAGTAGAGCAGAAAGGACGATGAGAAGATTGGGTGCCAGCTCTTGCCTTGCAAGCAGTGGGTTAACTAATGGAACATCACAAGTATCACTGCCATCCCATCTCATCCTCTCACCTGTGCTGTCAAGGCTTCGACAATTACTATACCCAGTCTCCACTTAGGAAAGTCCTGCCCTTTCCCAAATGCCAGCAGCTCAGCAATTTCTGATCCCTTAACCCATGCCAAGCACATGGTAAAAGAACTCTGAAAAGGGTTACAGCCAGAGGTCATCTTTCTCCTCTGCCCTCCCAAAGCACAGTTCGTAGCTCCCCTATAAAAGTTTCACATTGTGCCCCATGTTTGATTTGTTATTTGTGTACATATTATCCTGTCTTCTAGTTTGAGCTCCTGTAGGAAATGTGAGAATCATTTTCAACTTTTCTGTATCTCGCCCAGCTCAGGGCCTTGCTCAGTTGCTTAAATTGAATGGGAAAATGTACCCAAGTCTCCACTGATGTTGGAAATTCAACTTGTTCTGACGTCAGAGACTATCTGTACCTGGAGTATGTGTCTCCCAATCTGAGGAACTGTTTTTGAAATTAACTTGTATAGATTCATTACAGACCACTCAAGCATCAATTTTGTTTTCCCTAAATTCTGCATATCAGGAAGCCAGTATCAATATTTACTGTAAGAAAATTCCATTATTAAGTACATATTTGAAATTTTGTCCTTAGTATTTTTTCTCTCTCCAGGTAATCTTGACATAATAACACTCAACTTTGAGATGCCTCAGAAATAGCACTGCAGTGGTAGTCTCTCCCCAAAACTAAATATTTTCCCTTTCCTTCAATATATTTAACCAGGCCAGGTGCGGTAGCTCACGCCTGTAATCCTAGCACTCTGGGAGGCCGAGGCGGGAGGATGGTTTGAGCTCAGGAGTTTGAGACCAGCCTGAGCAAGAGCGAGACCCCGTCTCTAGTAAAAATAGAAAGAAATTAGTTGGACAACTAAAAATATATAGAAAATATTAGCCAGGCATGATGGTTCATGCCTGTAGTCCCAGCTACCCGGGAGGCTGAGGTAGGAGGATCGCTTGAGCCCAGAAGTTTCGGGTTGCTGTGAGCTAGGCTGACGCCATGG
>NW_012139302.1:2794467-2798209 GCF_000956105.1 Propithecus coquereli | reverse complement strand
TGAATTAAAATTTATCTATTAAAAGACAGTAATTCCAAGTCTAGATTTAAAAAAAAATAAGTTTTATGCTGTTTACAAAAGACAAATTTAAAACCTAATAATATAAAAAGGCTGAACGTAAGTTTACACCAGGTAAATACTAACAAAAACTATTGTTCTAGTGTTAACAATAGAACCACATTTTTTTAAAGTAGGTTAAGAAAACCAGATCAAAGAGAAAAAAATCATTATTAATGGGATAGACAGGATCATTATTTAACAATAAAAAGAAAACAACTTTACCAGCAGGTTAGAAAAATCCCAAGCCAGAATACACAGTGCTAACAAAATAATCTCAAAATAAGCAAATACTGATTTAACCACAAAGAGAAATTGTCAAATCCACAATTATTTTAGGAGAATGGATTTAAGAAAAAGACTCTTCGGTGGCTCATGCCTGTAATCCCAGCTCTCTGGGAGGCCGAGGCGGGCGGATTGTTTGAGCTCAGGAGTTCGAAACCAGCCTGAGCAAGAACGAGACCCCGTCTCTACTAAAAATAGAAAGAAATTAATTGGACAACTAAAAATATATAGAAAAAAAAAATTAGCCGGGCATGGTGGCACATGCCTGTAGTCCCAGCTACTCAGGAGGCTGAGGCAGTAGGATCGCTTGAGCCCAGGAGTTTGAGGTTGCTGTGAGCTAGGCTGACGCCACGGCACTCTAGCCCGGGCAAAAGAGTGAGACTCTGTCTCAAAAAAAAAAAAAAAAAGAAAAAGACTCTTATATGCTCTTTTTAAGAGAAAAATCTAAAACATAATGATGGGAAAAACTGAAAGGAATTGAAAAATATTTACCACTAATTTAAGGAAACCTGATGTAGAAATATCAGTATCAGATAAAACAGATTTTAAGACAACTCAGAAACTGACAAATTATCCTACAATAACCATGACAATTTTGAAAAACAGGGAAGGAGGACTCACCATACCAGAAATAAAATGTTATAAAGCTATAGTTATTAAAAATGTGTGACAGTTGGACAGGGTACACAAATGGATCAATGAAGCCAACCCAGGCATTTAAAGGAGACTGATATATACAAAGTAGCATAACCACTGAGAGTGGAGAGGAAATAAATGGTCCAGAATAACTGACTATCCATGTGGGGCAGAGGGTGATTCAAAATTAGATCCCTTTTCCCACATGATAATGCAAAAATAAACTTCAAATAAATTAGAGAATTAAATGTGAGAAGCAAGACTTTAAAATAAAAACCCCAAGTTAGGAAAGGCTTTCTTAAATTTTTAAATATAAATCATAAAGGAAAAGATGAATAATTTTGACCACCTTAAAATTTAAAACAGCATAAAGGAAGTTAAAAGGTAAGCCAGACCAGAGAAGATACGTTCAGTGTATATAAAGAACTCCTACTAATATGAGAACCAAAAATCCAATTTAAAAAAATGGTTGTAAACCGTTAACTCATAGAAGAGGAAATCTTATTAGAGAATTAAAAAGAGATGCATATTGGTGCTATATGCTCAGTACTAAACAAATTAATTATGAGATAGGATCACACATATCCCACCAACAAAATATTAAAATGTCTCAAATTGATAAGTGTTAACGCAAGTGGAAAAAATACAAACTTTTGTACTACTAGAGAGTAAACTGGTACAACTATTGTGATGGCCAATTATTTAGTAAAGTTGAAGACGCATGGTCCGTTTCTGTACAGGCCTTAGAGATATAATTGTCTAATGTGTACACAAAGAAACATGCACAAGGATATTTTCTGCAATAGTGTTTGTAATACTCAAAAGCCTAACATCCCCAAGAGTCATCAATTAAAAAATGAATTAATGATAGGATTAATCATAAAATGAAATACTATATGAGTGGAAATGAATATATTAACTCTTTACATGTATCAACATGCTATACATGAAAACATAATGCTGAGCAATAAAAGCAAATTACAAAAGAATATATATCATAAAACCAATTCCGTTTAGCTCAAAACAGAGAATACTATATATACATCATAGTAAAAATATAAAATCATGAAGGTTAAGGATAGGTATGAACAGGACAGTGATTCTACTTGGGAGGAAGGAAATGACATGAGAAGATCTTCAATGTATTTATAGCTTTTTATTTAAAAACAAAAGGATATGAAGGAAAGAGGTTGACTGGTTACATCTGCATGGTGGCTATTCCTCAACATTCTTGGTTACAAACAGGATCTACATCAACTAATTTAAGCAAAACACAAGTAACTAGACAGTCTCAGTCCTGGAGGTCTGTTTAAATTAGAAGGCTCTTAAAAATGCCATTATACCCTGTAGCAACTGCAGGGGAAAAACGACTGAGCACACCACACCGTGCACCATTACATGGGACCTCTGCCACCGCTGCCTCGAAAGCCAGGGCTCCTCACAATAAAATGTATCCCATACCACTGTCTTCACAGTGCTCACTTCCAAATTTCACACAGGTATGTCTAATTGGTCAGCGTAGGTTACCTGAGCTCCAGCTGCAAGAAAGGGTAGGAAATTAAGCTTCACTCTTCTACTTGATAAGATCCATAGGTGGGAAGTTGCCAAACTGAGTGTTCAAACAGTGCTAGCTGCCCAAAAAGCAAATGTCCAAACAGGAGTTTGTTAAATTGTCCCTGTACTATTTTGTACGCTCAAAATATCTCACAGCTTTTTAAAAGAAAAATGTTAAAATATAAATCCACAAACAACAAAGGAATGGGGAAAAAATGAGCAACAAACTAGATTTCAATCCATTTCTAAAAGATGTAAAGTGAAGTGACTAATGAAACACCAGAGAATGTCACTGCCTAGAATACATATGTGGAGGAAGTTGCATCAGAGGAGGCAGCTGACCTGCCCAGCTGGGTCTCAGAGATAGTAGAAGGCAGTTGGGAGATTAATTAAATCTAAACTAATGGGGAAAAGGGATTAATTAAGGTCTATAGGCAAACCAATTGACCTCTACCCCATCTCCAAATACAGAAGGGCCTGAATCCAGGCACTGCCCCCAGACAAATTATCACAGGGATCTTTTATAAAATACATAAAAGAACAGTGTAGGGAGAACTGGGACAGTCAGTATGAAAATCAGTAGCCAAGACGAATGTTTCATTCTACCATTTAGAAAACCCCCATCTAACAGCCTGCTTTACCTACTCATCTTTAGCGATGCCTGTAAGAAGCCAAACATGCTCAAACCACAGAACCACCACTCAACCTCGCTACAGCCACATTTTCAACCATAAACTGACAGCTAACACATTTGAAAAAAGCCTGAAACATGAAAGTGAAAGACTAAGAAAAAAATCTGTCACTAGAGAAAAGAGATAATTCAGGGGATAGAAAATAAATGAATGAACAATTCTATTAGTATCTTCAGAGAGATTCATGAAAATATACTGCATGTGTTAAACATGAACAGGATTCTATGAACAAGCAGCAGAAGAGCTTTCAGAAATTAAAATATGCTAGACAATGTTTAATTATAAAGATTAGAATATAAATGTAGGAAAAATGACAGAGAGAGGAAAAAAAATACAGACGACCAATAAAAAGCCAAATACAACTAAAAAGTGTTAGAGAAACAAAGAACAGAAAAAAGAGGAAATAATATAAAAAATAAGATTTCCTGGACTTGAAAAGAGATGTCAAATATGGAAAGAACCTCCTAAGTACCAAGCAGAATAACTGATTGAAGACCTAGAAACAGATAAAGAATTTT
>NW_012139302.1:2778897-2793932 GCF_000956105.1 Propithecus coquereli | reverse complement strand
AACAGCTGATCAGATATAAGAGCAAAATTAAGCCACTTTAGACATGCAAGGGCTCACCGCTTACATATTGCTTATTAGGAAGGAACTTAAAGACAAACCCTAGCAAAATGAGAAAGTTAATCAAGAAACAGGAAGATATGGACTCTAGGAAAAAACAGATCCCACCCAGGAAAAAAATAAGGTCTTCAGAGTAAGCCTGTGCACCAGACCCAGAAAACCTATTCAGACTAGAGCGGGAAGAAATTTTTAGCAAAATATTTTTAAAAGACTGATAACTAAGGTCTACTCAAGGTAAGGGGAAACAGGTTCTTAAACAGTGTTGTTTGGAGTATCACTTGGCAAAACCTTTGGCAGCCCAGCTTCTGTCGATGATTCCATGCCAGAAATCTATTCCTACGAAATCGGCAGTTACAAGGCAGCGTAGAGTAATACATAAGAGCATGTGAGTGAAACTGGCTGAGTTCAAATTTCAGCTTTGCCACTTTCAAACTCTACGTTCTCTCTGTTTCATTTTAAAAACAGAAACACCTTCTCAATGGGTTGTCGTGAGGATTAAACAAAAGGTTCCATGCACAGGACTTAGCACAAGGCTCCGCACACGGTAAATACTCACTGTCATTATCTAGCAACAAACACTTGCCATTTTGCACAAGGATGTTTACTGCACCACTTTTAAAATAACAAAAAATGCAAACCATATGATCCTATTTATGTTTTATAAAAATTACATTTGTATTTATACACATCTTTTATACATGTAGGAAAAAAGGAGAAAACATGGCAAAGTGTTGTACACATGCAGCAGGAGGAGAGGGAGTTGTTTCTGAATGAAGTTTTTATTGTGAGCAGAGTAAGGTGTTTTATCCTTTAGAGAAAGGAAAAAGATCACTATTAATCTTAGGGAGAAAAAGAATATAATAAGCACACACAAACATTATATTAAAACTTTCATTTTAATTTACTATACATATTTTTTTATAAAGTTATTAGGTAGATGCACTTTCTTCTGTCGGTTTAGTTTGCTCTTCAGTTACCTGTAAAAACATGAATAGCTTTACTTTCTTAATAAACAATCAGTTTTACCCCTCGCCCACCAATTTAAATCATCCCACAGTACTTCTCCTATAATGATCCTTTGTCCTTCTCCTTCAGTATTAATTATCATGGAACGTTAAACAAGAAGAGAGAAAGACTAAAAGGCCAATTTACCAATATAAATTATCAGATAAAGTACAATAATTCCATTCAATAATCTGAGGCACATTATATCTAGGCTTCTCAAGTTTGTCATTTTACTTTTCATCTATAAAACAAAATCATTACTATAAGAAAAAACACCTATAATACTGCAACAAGGTGTTTTAAGTCAATTTATTTTCTTCTGAGACATAATTCTATTTAGAATAGGACATATGACAGATTTAGTCCAAACAGGTTATCTATATATTCCTATTTCCATTCTGTGTCACTCAGACTCATTGAACAAGCAGGGCTAAATCTAAATTCCTCAACACCCCAAAATCTGCCCTGCCTCCTACATTATCTATCTCAGTAAAGGACTTTACCCAGCTGCCTAAAACCAGAATTCAAGAATCCACTCCTTTCTTACCAGCATATTCCATCAACAGTCTTATTAATTCAACCTAAGTAATTCTCAGTCATTCTCGCTATCATGGCCGTACTTTAGGACCTCATCCTCTTCTATCTCCCTAACAGAATCCTTGGCTTAAGTTGCAGTTATATTCCATGTTGATCCTAGAATGAACTTCTAAAGAGAAATAACTGATTAGCAGGTCACTTTCCTACTCAAAATTCTCCAGTTACCTTCTATCACCTTAGGTGGGTAAAGGAGGAGGTTCCACAGCATGGAAGACAAGCCCCTCATATTCCATTTCCAACAAACTTCTTTGGACAAACTCATCACCTACTGAACATGTGACCTGTGCATTCAAATTCCTCTTACATTTACCATGTTCTCCATTCCTCCATGCCTCTAGACAAGTGGCTTCCTCTGGGATAACCCCCAACTCATCACCCAACAAACTATCTGCCTGGCCCACTTTTACTCATCCTTTAAAGCCAGCTTAAAAGACTCTAATTCCTGGGAACCTTCCTTAACCAATCCCACAGCTTAGTTTGGGTCCTTCTCTTTTTTATGCCAGAGCCCCATATGTACAACTAAACTGTCCCTTTATAAGTCTAGTAATTCTATTAAAGTAACTTCCTTGAGGCAGCAGGTACATTTTATTCATTTTTTTACCTCTAGAACATAACAGTACCTGGCACACAATAAACACTCAATAAGTCTGTGTTAGTTTAGTCAATGAACCGTGTGTTTAATCTATTCCGTTTGGACAAGCAAAATGGACAGTAGCAATGAAGTAACTAAACCAGAATAAATGTTTCGAAAACATTCATTGACTGACTTCACTAGATATTTTAGGTAAGTTACTGTCTCTAACAGAAAAATGTTTGTCTACATTTTTCCTTCCTTTAAAGCAGCAGTCCCCAACCTTTTTGGAACCAGGGACCAGTTTCATGGAAGACAATTTTTTCATGGACCAGAAGTGGGGGTGGTTTCAGGATGATCCAATTGCATTACATGTATTGTGCAGTCAAACCTCTCTGCTAATGATAATCTGTATCTGCAGCTGCTCCCCAGCACTAGCATCTCCACCTCGGCTCCACCTCAGATCATCAGCGTTAGATTCTCATAAGGAGCACAACCTAGATCCCTCACATGCACAGTTTACAGCACGGTTCACACTCCTAGAGAATCTAATGATGCTGCTGATCTAACAGGAGGTGGAGCTTACACGGTGATGCGAACAACAGGGAGCGGCTATAAATACAGATGAAGCTTCACCCACTTGCTCGCCCTCACCTCCTGCTGTGCAGCCCAGTTCCTAACAGACCACAGACTGGTCCTCGCCTGGGGTTTGGGGACACCTCAGCTTTAAAGTATTCAGTTATTATTGTTTCTTGAATTTCCCAAATCATTTCTTAGATATTCATTTCTTCTCTAGTTTCTTAATCTAAAATGATCACAGTGACCAACCAAAAAGACAAAATTATTCAATCCATTCAAATATACTTTCTTCTTATGAGAAAAAAAAATATACAACCTTTACACAAAAACACTGTAGCTAAGTACCTAAACAATACTTTCTATATGTAAATTCATTAATAAAGACTAGGCACATTTATCATTATGAAAAATAGTCAATAAATATTTCTTGGGTAACTCTCCCATGTGTTAATGTTGTGTTCAAAATTTGGGCTTACACAAATATAACAAACCCCAAACGGGTTAACAGACTCAATATAAATGTACTGGCAAAGAAAACAATCAAAAAACAATATGAGGGCCAGGTGCGGTGGCTCACGCCTGTAATCCTAGCACTCTGGGAGGCCGAGGCAGGCGGATTGTTTGAGCTCAGGAGTTCGAAACCAGCCTGAGCAAGAGCAAGACCCCGTCTCTACTAAAAATAGAAAGAAATTAATTGGACAACTAAAAATATATAGAAAAAATTAGCCGGGCATGGTGGCGTATGTCTCGGGAGGCTGAGGCAGGAGGATCGCTTGAGCCCAGGAGTTTGAGGTTGCTGTGAGCTAGGCTGACATCACGGCACTCTAGCCGGGTCAAAAGAGTGAGACTCTGTCTCAAAAAAAAAAAAAAAAAAAAAAACAATATGAGGAGGTATACGATCAAGCGCAAAATTATATCAATAGATAATTAATTGTTAGGAGGTTACTCTGAGACTGTTCCACAGAGAATGTGAGACCCGGACAAAGTACTGAAGAATGAGTATGATGTAAACAGACAGGAGGAAATGGAGTCCAGACAGAAGAACTGTCATGAAGAAACAAACAAACTTGAACGTAAGTTTGAAGTGCACTGCTTTGTGTGCCTGCAAGCTTGTAGTGTTTGTAGAGTTGTGGGAAATCAGGGTAAGGAGGAAGGCCTAATGAGACCAGATTACACAGGACAACTATCAGACAACCTAAGTAAAAGAGCAACACGTAGCTAAGTGCCTATGAAATAGTGAATAGGGATAGTTGTGGTCAAGAAACATAATCACTCCCACTTGTGAAATCTAAATGCTAATGACACAGAATAAATTACAGAAACAAAAACATTCAAATTTGGTTTTTCAGAACATTTAACATCAACAGCTAAGGCAGTTTTAAAATATATCTGACAAACTTTAATCCTTTAATGTTCATTAAGTTTACAAAACTTATTTTATTACTTTTTTTGTCTTTATCTTTGTTTCTTTCTCCCCCCCGCCTATGGTTGTTGCTTAATTTCAATGAAAATTTCTTCATAGAAGAGTACTTAGCTGTCAAAAACACTTACCATTTTCCGAGATCTTTCCAATAGCTTATCCCATATTGTAAAATGTGCCTTGAAAAGAAAATATTTGCTATGAATTAAATAAAGCAGTAAAGCTAAAGTAAAAGGGACTGAGTCTTTATATAGCTTTTAAAACTAAACAAATAAATAAAAAGCTAGATAGTACTAATGTAGCTAAATGGTGAAAAAAGTAGATCAGAGTAGGGAAAAGTACTATATAGAACAGCTGCTTTGTTTGATATTTAAGAGAAAAAGACTTAAGCACTGAATGTGCCATTCTTCCTCTTTGTCCCTCTTGATCATTTCCATCATAGAAAACATTCCTTCCAATGGGAAGCAAATACTTGCTCCACTTTCCTGTACATTGCAGTTCTTTCCTAAATAGCCAATTTCAACATGCTAGAAGTCATTCTTCATATCATAAGCAATCACAAGAAGATGGTCACTAAGAACCAACTGTGACATTTTCACATTGAAATGGCAAAACCAGAGGATTTAGCAAATTACCCTAAAGAACAAGTAAAACCTGACAAAGAAAATAGTAAGATTACAGAACCAATTTCCTTAATCCTTAACAATCTTATGTAACAACACAATGCAGTAAGGAAAATGGTGCAAAGTGCATAACGACCACATCAATTTTATTAAATTAACTGAAGGTGATACTAAGGTATATGGGTGGGCCAGTGACTATTTCACACTGAATGAGCTCATAAAATCTATGATAAAAAGTAAAATTCCTAAATATCACATGTAAACTCTTCTGGAGAAAGAGTAGGATGGTATATTTAACCCCAAAACCATGCCTGACTCAGGCAGAATGAACAGCTGGTACAAAGATCTTAAGGTGCAGCTGGAACATAGTGGGTGAAGAGAGTGGTGTGAAATGAAGTCAGAGAGGCAGGCAGGGGCCAGATAATGCAGAGCTTTGTGAGACTGAGTAAAAGGTTGGAATTTTTTCAAGGGAAGCCATTGGATAGTTTGGGACAGAAATTACATAACAGATTGTGTATTAAAAAGATCATTTTAGGCTGGGCATGGTGGCTCACACCTGTAATCCTAGAACTTTGAGAGGCCAGGGCAGGAGAATTGCTTTAGCTCTGGAGTTCGAGATCACCCTGAGCAAGAATGAGAGCCCGTCTCTACTAAAAACAGAAAAATTAGCCAGGCGCAGTGGTGTGCACCTGTAGTCCCCAACTACTCAGGAGGCTGAGGTAGGAGGATCACTTGAGCCCAGGAGTTTGAGGTTACAGTGAGCTACGATGACATCACTGCACTCTAGCCTGAGCAACGGAGTGAGACACTGTCTCAAAAAAATAAAAACAAAAATACAATCAAAAGATCATTTTGGCTACTAAGTAGAGAATGCAGTGTGGAGGGCAAGACTGAAAGCAAGGAAAGGGAATGAAGATAAAGAGAGACTTGGATAAGGGAAGAAGGAGCAGATGAGATGCTATGTAGTGGATGGATTCAGAGTATGTTTTTGAGTTAAAAGATGAAAGAACTTGCTGATAGATGGGCTGAGGGCTTAGCTAAGAGGGAAAGAGAGAATTAAGAATTGCCTCAAACAACTAAGTAGATGATGGTGCCATTTACTGAAATGGGGAAAGCTAGTAAAGGAAGCAAGTATACGGAGAAAAATCAAACATGTACAGGATGTGTGCTAAAAATTACAAAATGAACGAGATGAAAGAAGAGCTGCATAAACAAAAAGAGGAAGTTCATAGATTAGAAGACAACATATTAAAGATTGACTTCTTTATAGAACAGCTGCTTTGTTCAGCATTTGACAACTGACAATTCTCCTCAAATTGCTATACAGGTTTAATGAAATTCCTACCAGAATCCCTGCAGATTTTATTGACATAGAAAAAACTGTCTTAAAACTAAATGGAAAGGCAAAGAAACTAGGATAATTAAAACAATTTCGACAAAGAAAAATAACGTGGGAAGAATTATTCTACCTAATTTCACAACGTATTTATAGCTACAATAATCAAGACTGTGTGGTATTGGTGGACGGACAGACCTATGTGATCAATGGAATAGAATAGAGAACCCAAAAATAGACACACAAATATGCCCAGCTGACATTTAACAAAGATGCAAAAGTAATTAAATGCAGGAAGGACAGCCTTCTCAACAAATAGTGCTGGAGCAATGTGACATCTATATGCAAAAAATGAGCCTCAACTTACATCTTACACCTTATGGAAAAATTAACTTGAATTAGACCACAGACTTAAATGTAAAACTATAAAACTTTAAGAAAAAAAAACAGGAGAAAATCTTTGGGACCTAGGGCTAGGCAAAAAGTTCTTAGAATTCACACCAAAAACATGGTCCATAAAAAGAAAAACTGATAAGCTGGCTTCATCAAAATTAAAAACTTCTGCTCTGCAAAAGGTTGTTAGGATGAAAAGACAAGCCACAGATACAAAGAAACACAAGCTACAGACACAGAGAAACAGAGAAATTTGCAGACTACATATATAAAAAAGGACTAATTTCTACAACATACAAAGAACTCTCAAAACTCAACTGTAAAAAAGTAAACAATCCAATTAGAATACAAGAAAAAGACATGAGCAGACATTTCACCAACGAACATATACAGATGGCAAATAAGCACACAAAAAGATATTCAACACCACTGGCCCATTGGGAAATGCAAATTCAAACTATAATGAGAAATCGCTATAAACCTATTAGAAAGGCTAAAATAAAAAATAGTGACAGCATCAAATGCTGGTGAGGATGAAGAAAAACTGATCATTCATACCTTGCTGGTGGAAATGTAAAATGGTACAGCTACTTTGGTATACAATTTGAAAGTTTCTTAAAGAATTAAATATACACCTTACCATATGACCCAGCAATTGCATTCCTGGGCATTTATCCCACAGAAATGAAAATGTATATTCACAGAAACCTGTATACAAATTTCAGCTTTATTCATAACAGCCAAAAACTGGAAACCCAGATGTCCTTTGATGGGTGAATAGTTAAACTGTGGCACAACCATACGAAGAAATTAACTACTCAACAATAAAAAAGAATAAACAATTGATATACTCAACAATTTGGATGAATCTCCAGAGAATTATGCTGAGTAAAAAATGCTAATCCCCCAAAATTACAAACTATTTGATCTCATTCATGTAACATTCCTGAAATGACAAAATTATAGAAATGGAAAGCAGAGTAGTAGTTGCCAGGGGTGAGGAGACAGGAGCATGGGAGCCATTAGAGGGAAGGGCATGTAAATGAGTGTGGCTATAAAAGGCCAACATGAGGGTTCCCTGTAGTGAAGGAATTGTTTTGTACCTTCATTATATCAATGTCTACACCTGGTTATGACATTGCATTTTAGTTTTCCAAGATGCCACCACTGAGGAAACTGGGTAAAGGTACATGGGATCTCTCTGTATCATTTCTTATAACTATAATTGTTCCAAAATGAAAAATTTAAGTTAAAAAAAAAAGATCAGCAAGGGGTGGGAGCCATGTGGAAAATGACAGGTTTTGGGTCATGAACAGATCATTAGAATTAGACGAGCATGCCAAATGTAAGGCCAAAAAGGCGTTCCAGAAAGGTCTTACCAACGTGCACTCCAATTACCTCCTTCAGTGCGCCCTCAACCTATGCTAATTTGAAAAATTAAAAATACTATCTCAATTTGATTTAATTTTTTCAACTAATGTTTCTCTTGTAATTATATGTTTCTACCCTGGGCAAACTTTTTTTAATCATAAACCCAAGTTTATAAAATACTAGTGTCACACAACTTAAGAAAAATTAAAATTTACATCCTTCAAATTGGTATAAAATCAAGTCCAGAATTACATCTATACCCAAATTGGAAGATCTGGAACTTTAAGCTTTACTTACTCTTAAGTGAACGGGTAAAGAGAGACCCTGGAATCTTCGTATAAGACTTGGCAGGGTGGGTTGAAGATTGTGAACTGCTGACACTTCATACTGGAAACAAATACTTGTTCTTGGAATAAGGGGACCCTCACTCACATCAACGAAGTCACCAATTCTGACATGATTTTAAAAAGAAATAAACAAAACCTCAACATCTAATCATTTATAATAGTTTGAAAAGAAAATGCTCATTCTCTTTGCTGCTACATCCCTAATCAAGAATATTCAATATGGCTCAATTCAGTCTCTAATGACCCCTGAAAAGTATCTTAAAAGGCTAAAACTTTTAAAATTAAATCACTGAATCTTTTTCTTAATTAGCACTTACATAAATTTAAAGGTTTTTATGAGTCACAGAACACATCATGCTATCAAGCAGATCTGATTGTCTAAAACTGATAACCTACAACCTTACAATAACCCACACAACAGAGTTTAGAATTCAGTACATAGGACGGACTGTATTTAGAAACCAAAAGCAGTCTCTAGAGGAAAAAAGTTAAGTCCAAATCACGAAAACCTGATGTTGAGAAAACAGACCCAGACCATGAAGCCATTTCTACACAATGTGTTGCCTTGGAACTTGCTTCCCACAGAAGAATGTCTATATAAGCAGTGGCCCTTTCTCATTCATGCATCAGAAAACATTCTGGTTTAACTTACTTACATGTAAGATAATAACTAGTCAGCATTCATATTTGGGTGCACACATGAACTATCATATTCAATTCATAACAATGATTATGTTGCCCAATTTCAAAATTAACTCCTAAAAATGACATACTGAACACCAGTTTTCAACTCTTGAAATGAAATAAAAATAGCAAACAATAAAATGAGAAACAGAAGCCACAACTGTTCCTGAAGATAATTTAAAGCTTCCATTTACCACCATATCAAAACAATGAACAAAGCAATAGAAAATAAGGCAATAACAAAATAAAGTACAAATTCATCTATTTCAGTCAGACACTTCATTTCAAATAACAGTAAAGCTAAGCCTTACTCTCAATTAACAGCAGCCAATTTGTAGACTTTTACTTACCTGTGTAGCTTGACTATTCTCTCAGGGTTCTGAGATGCTTTCTCTTCTATGAAATCTATTTTGTACCTGAAAAGTAGAAAAGAAAAGCAATTTTTTTAACTCTAAATATACAAAAAGATGTTTAAAGACACCTCCCTTCCTCTTCTGCCATACTGTTTGAGAGTGGTTTATGCTTGGAGCCTCACCTGCCTTTAATGTGGTGACGGCACATGACTCCACCAAACTGTTCTCAACAAAGTCACAGGTACCTGCCTGGTGCCAACCTAATGGACACTTCTCAGTACTCATTTTCTTAACACCACTGCTCACCTCCACTTCTTAAAGTGCTCTTCCATGGGTTTCAGTGGCATTTCCTACTCATTTATTTTGCCTCTGTGGCCTCTCTTGTCTTTCTCTACCCTCTGAGGATTCTATCCTATACCCTCTTTTCACTCTAAGCATCCTCCCTAGGCTAGCTCCCTGAATTGCAAGCATTAGTTAATACTCATGCAGTTATATCTTCCATATCTCTGCTTCTATTCTAGCTATCTCTTTTGAGCACCAAGCTATACATCCAAGAACCATCTAGACACCCACTAGGATATTCCATAAGCACCTTAAACCCCCAAATTTCCAACCTGAACAAATTGCCACCTCTTTTCACACCCAAACTTATTCTTCCTCCTAAATTTCCCATCTTAGTATCACACCACCAACCAGCTACATGTCCAAGTGAAACACCCAGAAGATTTCCTTGATTCCTCATTCTCCCACCATACCCCCTACATCCAATTCATTATTAAGTTCTGTCAATTCTACTGCCCAAATGTCTCTCAGATCCACCCAATTCTGTCAGTATAGCTAAAAGCACAGATGCAACTGCACAGCTCAGGTTCAAACCATGACTTTACCACTTACTATTAAGAGTTTTGTCTATTTAACCCAGGTTGCTAAACAAATAATGTGTGTGCACGCGTGCATGCACAGGCAATGATGCGTCAATGTTTGGGAGCAGTGGTTTATGCAAAAACATCTACCCTTTCTGTCACAGCCAATGCATGGGTGGCATGCATTACTGAGGGGCCACTTCCCTTGAATACTTATTCCTCTTGACCCACCTCTAAGGGATGCTCATTCTGCTTCTGTCCCCTGTGAGCCAGAGCCACAAAAATTTCCCACCCTTCCTCCTACAACAGAAAGGCCCAATCACTGACCCACCTTCAATGATCCAACATTCTCTGTCCTCTCAAACTCGCCCCCAAACTATCCCCTTCCTCCTAACACACACTCAACTAAGTTAACAGAAGTACCAGAAGCCCCTACCAGATGCTGACAGCTAAATAGGAGAAAGGGAAATCTCCATGTATGCAGAATGGAAGTTGAAAGTAAAATGTTCAGTAACATAGCTATGTGATCAGTTCTAATTAAAATGTGCCCTAAATGTAAAATACACACCAGATTCTGAAGACTTAGAGTGAAAAATATTAAAATATCATTAATATTTTTCAATATTGATGTTGAAATAACATTGTAGATATATTATTTAAATAAAATCATTAAAATTAACTTCCCCTTTTCTTTTGACTTTTTTTAATGTTACTTGAAAAATTAAAATCATATAAATGGCTCATATTGTATTTCTTTTGGACAGCATGTGCCTAGACTTTTGGCACAAAAAGTGACTTGATGCGTTCTTAATAGCCCAAGGAATTTTCTTACAGAATTAATGCTATAAATGGTGGTTTGGTACTACCATATGATCTATACTCTAGTTCAGTTAAAATGTATGTTACAACTGGTTTCTAAGACCACTGGCTCCAGGATATGCTAAAAACATTAAGAAAAGGTGTTCTGGCCGGGCGCGGTGGCTCACGCCTGTAATCCTAGCTCTCTGGGAGGCCAAGGCGGGTGGATTGTTTGAGCTCAGGAGTTCGAAACCAGCCTGAGCAAGAGCGAGACCCCGTCTCTACTAAAAATACAAAGAAATTAATCGGACAACTAAAAATACATAGAAAAAATTAGCCGGTCATGGTGGCACATGCCTGTAGTCCCAGCTACTCGGGAGGCTGAGGCAAAAGGATAGCTTGAGCCCAGGAGTTTGAGGTTGCTGTGAGTTAGGATGACGCCACGGCACTCTAGCCCGGGCAACACAGTGAGACTCTGTCTCAAAAAAAAAAAAAGAAAAGGTGTTCCATGGGCCAATATATTTGAAATATACTCTTTTCTATATACACTTGGGGAGACCCTAGAGTACAATGAGTAAAATTTTCACGCCACTGTTCTCCAGACTCAGCTGAACACTGTACATGTTTTTCAGCATGTCAATTGATGTCTTATGGAATAATATTATGAGGAATATCACTTTGAGAAATGCCAAGCTAGAGTATGGGTCAAGAAAAATCGTAAACTAACCCAAGAATATATCTATGACAAACTATCCCTATGAGAATTTGTAATTCGATTCCCATATACCTAAAGAAATTCTAATCCATAACCTTTAATAATTTGTAGGTGCATGTTTTGGCTTCAGACTATAGTATCTATGTTATTTTTTTGCAGCATGGATTTCCCTTTCTAATTAGTTCTCATTTTCTATTAGATTAATATTAAAATTTAGTTTATGTTCTTACAACTAATAGTAGAAGGTGAACTGGAATTTTTGTGAGTGAGAAAGGGAATTGAGAAGCTAGGCAGGATTTAAAATGTTGACAAAGAAAATCCACCAAATGAATAATTCACATGCAAAAGACTAAAACCTGGTTGTGTAAACATTGTTCTTCAGCTGATAGCTGCCTTCCAAACTGCTTACATTTTCAATCTTATCCTTCTCATTTAAAGAGTGGAAGGATGGGAGGGAAAGGCTACCAAGTGTACAAAGTAATACAGTTGTTTAACGTATGTCATCACTTCGCAGTGCGGAAAAAAAGGGTGAAACATACCACTACATCAATATAAAGAGAAGAGCTAGCCTAAGAAACAGAGAAGTAAAAGAAAGTGAGAAAATTATCAAGAGGGGTGGGGAATATTTTTCTTAGTGAAATAAATAATGAGATGAACAAAAGTAATTAGCCTGGTGCAGAAAAAGAGATCTTAAAGTGGAAAATAAAGCGATATCATAAGAACATCAAATATAAAAATCTTAAGACCTGAATTTTCTTCATTACATCTAATTCTGAGAGGTTTAAACTTATTTTAAAGGAAGCCAACGCTTACTTGTTGTGTTGAAATATTTCTAATGCCACTTTTGCTTCAACATCCAGAGTTTCAAATGGAAGATCTTTATAAATTAAAGCATGAGCATCTCTTGTGAAGGAACGTAGGTTCTCCTTCAAAATAAAAGTAATAACCTTTAGTAAAAATTTATTTAAAAGCATCTCTCCACAAGCTAGATAAGATAAAATGTATGCTTAGTACTATGAATCCCAGAAAATAAAAAGCAAAATCAAATTTGTTAGGAGGAAAACTTACTAATTTGCAACAAATGAATGTCTGGACCATAAACATTCTCCCAACTTTACAAACTATAAAACTTGTTATTTATCTGTAATTAACATATCAGTCTGCATTAATATTATTAAAGGTAAGTCCACAAATTTTAATAAATATTTTATCCAAATATTCAGCCTTATTTATGTTTATTAAAAACATACAGCAACAAGTAAAAATGCTAATGAACAGCAAGACATAAAACTATGTTTACCATATGAATAAAATTAAGTTTATTAAATACATGGGAAAAAAATTGTTTTCATAATTCAGAAAGTTTCACTAGAAATGTAATGTCATCACTAGCCCTGTACAAAATATAATATATGGTCGATATTATAAATTTCTGTTTAATGAAAATTTTACACAATTAAAATGATTAATACACATTGACAGTATTTATGAGATTCTTAATAAACCGTAATTGAGTTTTCCATACTATATAAATCACTACTAATATAGAAAAGGTCAAGCACCATTACACAAATAATTTTTATAATAAAATTCTTTCCATAAAAATCCTATTAGAGTTTTTTTGCATGAAATGACTCTTTTCCATTCTTTTTCTTTGGAGACAGGGTCTCACAGGCCTAGAGTGCAGTGGCATCATCATAGCTCACTGCAACCTAAAACTTCTGGGTTCAAGCGATCCTCCTGCCTCAGCCTCCCAAGTAGCTGGGACTGCAGGAGCACACCACCATGCCCGATTAATTTTTCTACTTTTGGTAGAGGCAGGGTCTCTTCATGTTGCTCATGCTAGTCTTGAACTCCTGGGCTCAAGCAATCCTTCCACTTCAGCTTCCCAAAATGCTGGGATTATAGGCATGAGCCACCATGCCCAGCCTCTTCTCCATTCTTAAAGGAATAATTTACTATATAAAACATCCACATTCATGGTTTAATATAACTATTTCTCAATGAAACTCTTCTCTACTTTCTTTAAGCCATCCACTCAACCCCTGGAAACCACAATCAGCTAATGCATTTCTTTTTTTAAAGTTTTGTCTTTAAAAAAAAGAAAAAGCCAGGCACAGTGGTGAGCTTCTGTAGTCACAGTTACTCAGCAGGCTGAGGTGAGAAGATCACTTGAGCCCAGGAGTTTGAGGCCAGCCTGGGCAACATATCAAGTTCTTGCCTCCCAAAAAAAAGGAAAGGAAAAGAAAAAAGAGGGAATAAGTTTCATAGATAATGAGAGTTGGATCTCGATCTCATTAATTTTTACCTGACTCCCCCTAGTAAAGAAGATCTATTCTTAAACTTGGGGACATATTTGAAAAGGAAGCAGCTACAGCAAAAGCCCAGAGATCACGAAGAAACAGTTCAATCCCTTCCCTGTCCCCTTCCCCATCTCCTCCCCACCTCTCTTTCCTCTTCCTTTCTCTCATTCTTCCTTTCTGTTTCCCTCTTCTCTCCCTCTTGATATTAACTAACATGGGCAGGATTACACAAGAAGTCATTTCCAAGACCAAATTTATTTATTTATTATTTTTGAGACAGAGTCTTGCTCTGTTGCCCGGGCTAGAGTGCGGTGGCGTCATCCTAGCTCACAGCAACCTCAAACTCCTGGGCTCAAGCGATCCTCCTGCCTCAGCCTCCCAAGTAGCTGGGACTATAGTCGCATGCCACCACACCTGGCTAATTTTTTCTA
This sequence comes from Propithecus coquereli, assembly GCF_000956105.1. Taxonomy (NCBI): domain Eukaryota; kingdom Metazoa; phylum Chordata; class Mammalia; order Primates; family Indriidae; genus Propithecus; species Propithecus coquereli. Next base: position 2,779,486 of record NW_012139302.1, on the reverse strand, counting down.
TTTTTAGTAGAGACGGGGTCTCGCTCTTGCTCAGGCTGATCTCGAACTCCTGACCTCAAGCAATCCTCCCACCGCGGCCTCTCAGAGTGCTAGGTTGACAGGCGAGAGCCACCACACCCAGCCCCCAAGACCAAATTTAAAGATGTATCTGCCCTGACTCTAAAATCCTTTTTTTAAAGTACTATAGTATTTCGACCAGGCACCGTGGCAAGACTCTGTCTCAAAAAAAAAAAAAAGAACTATAGTATTTCACTAAATCTAAGACTTATCACTAAGCAAGAAATACTACCAATTATAAGATGCCATAAGGCCTATTTTCAGAGATATTAAAATGTAAAAAGAATGTACACAGTGGAATTGATAAAATGGTATGCTACACTGCCTCCCCTTTTCTGATCTCCTCTCCAGACTCCCACTATGTCTGACAGTATTTTGCTTAATTAAGAATTAGGAATGGGATACTTCACTTAGTAGAATGCTATATCACCATTGTTTCTCAAAGCTGAATAGTACTCCATGGTATACATATACCACATTTTATTAATCCACTCATGTATTGATGGACACTTGGGTTGTTCCACAAGAATGG
>NW_012139302.1:2747932-2778333 GCF_000956105.1 Propithecus coquereli | reverse complement strand
AAAAAAAAAAAAAAAAAAAAGAATTAGGCATTTGCCTATTCTGCCCCATCATAACTAAGTCTCCAGGCTTGACCTTTGGAAACCATCAGCATCCTTTACCCACCGAGCATCTGATCTAGATCATCTTTCTTGGGCCCTGTTGTTACTCAAGTCCCAGACCAACAAGGACCACCCTCATTACAAAGATAGATCATTCACAAAGAGTTTAATTTGTTGCTGTTTGGGTTAGCTTTGTCAAAGTCTGATTCTTTAATTTATCCCAGTTCTTAATGTGACCCTGTGTATACAGGGATCTCATCCGTATACAATAAGCTAAAATGGTTTAGGGTGGTGGTTTTCAAACCATGCTCTGGGGAGCCAAACAGATATAGCTCCCAGACCCCTACTACCACATCAACGAAGATAGTTACGTTTCTATATTTTATATTCTGTATATCTTGAAAACCATTATCTTAAGGAGTAGAAGGCACTTCGAGAAAAGGTCAAGCAGGACATAAAACTTCAAGACAACTGACCAAGCTATTGTGAACATTCTCATTCATATGCCTCTGTCTTAAATACGCTGAGAAAAGCAACGACAATAGATAGATTCTTTTAAATGTCCTCAATGTGCAGTACCACTGAACAATATTAACACAGGAACCATTCTAACACAGAAAGGCACAGACTCTAAAATTAATACTCCAAAGAACATACATACTTTTGTTGGCATCCACTCATCAAGTCTCTTATCCAAAACTACATCATAGCAGAAGGCGCCAGCAATTACTGTAAATACAATCAAAATAAAAAGCAAAGTCAAATCCGCCCTAACAGAAAGTTAAATTTGCAACAACTGAATATTTAGACCATAAAATGAATGGTTAGCAATCTCTCCCAACTCTACAAACTATAAAACTGTTGCTATTATCTCAGTTGCCTGCGAGAGCTTTATCAAATTTCCCCCGCCCAAAAAATTAACTCACCTTTTATTAACCCAAAATCACCAATATTTTAAGCATTCAAGTTTTCTTTAGAAATACTAGTACTATAGAGATTTCAAATAGTTAGTAGACATAAAAATTCAACAAGATATTTAACAAGTAGATGAATGACTAAATGGACATGAATACTGAATTTCTTTTATATCTCCTAAATATCTCCATTTTCGTTGTTTTGCTCATCTTAGCATCATTTCTTGAGCTTCTTTTAAATATTTTTGGTGTACATACTTCTTTTTTTAAAAAAAATTATACATATGATCCTACTATACATGCCATTGCAAAATCCTAGTTTTAGCAAAATTACAAAGAAGCTGCATGATTCCACCTCACCACAGTGGTGTCCCTCTCCAGACTCATGGTCATTTCTGGGGAAATAGTATCACCTAAGCACAGCTCTTTCCAGCAGTCTACTTATATTCCCATTTCCTCCTCCTCCACATATTTAATCTGGAAATAAATGCTTAAGTGGTAAGAAATAAACACTGAGACAACGTAATTCCATGAAATTCATATTTGAGAAATACTTTCCACTAATTATATCATGTTACTTGACCCCCAAAGACTACTTCATATTTAATCATAATAGGATGGATTTTGTTACCCACAACAAATGAAACACATATAAAATGGTAATTTATATTAGACAAAATTAAAAATAAACTCTATAAATCATCAAAAATAGGTACTAAAATATTCAAGGATTACAAAAATTGTATGTGTACATTACCAGGAACTTCTGGAGCTCTAACCAAATTGACCACATATTCATCTTTGAATGCTCTCTCTATTACACAGCCCATCATCATGGCACAAGAACGCCAGTAAGCCTAGGGGGAAAAGAAAAATACACACAAATGCGATACACGGTAAGATTCACTAAAGTTTCCACAATATTAAAATTTAAGTCAACCTTCGACTTAGGAAATATTTCTCACATATCTGTCTGTTCTCAGCATGCAACAATAGTTACTATCAAGCCATGACATTACCTCTACCAAGTAAAAACCAGGAAAGAATGAAACATCAACTTCACTCTGTTAACAATGTTTCTGTGTAAGATATGAGACAGTATAAGGGTTATCAACCGATAGATGGTTTTACTATCTAATAGTATTTATTTTCAACCCAAGATAAAGTGAACTTGTTAAAGTAGTGCTAAAATAAAATAAATATATTAACATATAACTGGTTTATACCATTTATAGAGAGAAAAACTCAATCTTTAAGAATTACTTATGACTCTTACACTATACCTAACATCATAACATATTAGTCAAGTTATCATATTTATAACAGAGCAGCCTCACCACTAACTGGGCTTTCATTTTATTAGCACATTTTGATTCATGGACATGCCTGATATAAATATCCACACAATGACCTTATAGAATTCATAAGGAGAAACATGTATACTGTACCATACCTGCCCATGTTAGTCCCCTTTCTGACATTACTCTGAGCCACTGGATTTTCATAAGCTCCTCTCCACATCTGAGGACTACAAGAATGAGGTCACTTGGTTGTGTGTGGCAGAGAGTGTCCCACTATGCATTCTATGCAACCACATTACACTAAAAATAAGTACAAAGCCAGGCCTTGAAGGCAAGTAGCAAAACGTACTTCATCTATCCTACTTAAATATTTTTAAATGTCTGTTGAACTCCAGTCAGGATGTCTAGGTTCAAATCTGGGCTCCACTACTTCCTAAACCAGTAATATTGGTCAAGCTGCTGAACTTCTCTCTCCTTGTCACAGTTTATTCATTAGGAAAATGGGGAGAATAGCACCTACTTTGTAGAGTTTGTAGGAAAATTACACAAGTTATTATCTGTAAATCACCCAGAACAGTGCCTGATACATAACATATATTTAACTACTATTATCATTTCTATCATTTTCTTGTTTAAGTCTTTCATTTCAACAAATATTTATTAAATACCTACTGTACGAAAGTCAAGGACCAGGTCAAATAAGGGAAATGGTCCCTGTCTTCACTGAGCCAAGATTCTAATGTATTCGACAGTTTATGTTACAAGACAAAATTAAAATATCATTATCTAGAGACTAGCCAAGTGTTGTGAAACCCTAGAAAAAAGAATTAATTCTGAAAAGCAGAAACCTAGAAGGTTCCACAGAACAGATGGCATTTTAATTGAATTATAAAAGACAAACAGGATTTTAACAAGGAGGAAAGACAATGTCCAGTGTTGAAGAAAGAGCATCAACAAAAGCAAGGAGGATAACACAGCACAAACCATTAGTGTCCAAGCATTCTAAGGTGGCTGGAACAAAGAGGAAGTGGAGAGATACAGTGGGAGGCAAAGCTGGAAAGGCAGGCTGGGGGCAGATTATGCAGAACCTGGAAAGTCATGTGAATGTTATGAGGTAGACACGTTTTTTAGGGGTAAGTAACATGATCCTTAGTCATACCACTCAATAAAACTCTTATAGGACTGTGAAGGAAGACTTTAAGTACTAAAAATGGGGGAGGGGGGTGTGGCCAGAGTTAAAAAGTTATTGAAACCATCCAAAGAATATGGTCAAAGGTTGAATTCAAGTAGTAGCAGTGGAAATGGAATCACCTATAATATGGAAGATGATTAATAAACATAAGTAGAACAAAGATATGAATGTTAAAGACATGTCATATAGTTTTCTCCATCCAAAATACAGAGAAATGGATACCACTGGTATTTTTTGAACTATGAAAGTGCCTGATCTAACAAGAAAAACACTATCTAGTACAGTACATTTGAACTTGGCCATATTTTTACACTTTATACTCCACAGAATATAGGTTATAATAAAACGGAGAAGGAAAAACTGGGAGAGGAAAAAAAGAATGCAGAGACAGAAATACCTTATTCACTTCTCGTGGATCATCATCTTTGAAAGTAAGAAATTTAATTTCACAGGACTTGGTCAAAGGCTTATACATGTCCCAAGGCTGTCCATCCACCAGAGCCAGAATGGACTTCCTGCAGTACCACTCACTTAAATCTAAAAATTAAAAATAAATTAATAATCTAAAGCTAACAAAATCCAAAGTGAAAAGTGACATGTTAATGTTTCATTAAGGAGTAAAACAATGGAAAGGCAAGATTCTGCAGATTGTCTCTTTTGGAAAAAAAAAAGTATTAAATATTACATCTATAATCGATAAAAAAAGTAATACCTAATACATTCAAGATATTGTTATTAACAAAATTATCCAAATCATTTATAAAAATCATTAGGGTTAAATGTAGTTTGAAATTAATTTGTCAATTTTTTTTTTATTTAGTAATCCAGCTTTATTGGCACTAAGGAAAAACTCATTATGTCAAACAAGTTCAAAGGCCCACGAAAATCAGTTACTTTTGGACATTAATACATCTAATTAAAAGTAGTGTGAGATAGCAAGTTAATTAAAAAAATTTTAAAATATCTCATAATTTGTCAATTATTAATAAAACATTTTTCTAAGAGCTAAATATTTAGAGGACATTATCATGGATACACTTGGATAGATGCACATACAACTTAGAAGAAAAGGGAAAATATATTAATATACACCCATATAAATCTGCTCTAGATTGGTTTTTGGTCTTGCTCTCAAACCATCTCTTACTTTCATGACAAACTCTTCAAGTTAAATACTGTAGTTATCATTTTTTAATTATTAATATGAATACACATATAAGGCAATCAGTTGTGGTCTGTCCCATAACCCCAGAATGCAACTCTAAACTTGATTAGATGTTTTGCAAGTACACAGCTACTCACACAAGTGATCAAACTACAGGGTCTAAATTATCAGCCACTATATAAACTTCATAAAGTCAGCGATCATATCTATTTTTGCTAACTCATAAGCACATGCAGAGCCTAGCACCAGGCCTGGAATACAGCAGGCACTCAATAAGTTTGCCGAATCACTGAAGGTACAAATGGCAAGAAAGTCTCAGGGTAGGGGTCATGTTGAGGATGGTTCAGAAGCTTCATCTCTACATGTGATGTGCATAAAGCTCTTTAAGGACCTGAGCTTTGTCTTATTCTCCTCTGTAATCCTAATGTCGATTATATAGCAGAGGTTCAAGAAATACTTGAAAACCAAATGAGTAAATAATTATCATAAGTACTAATTCAAGTGCCAGAGTAAAGAAATAGTGAGGGTGTACATTCTTTAGGCCGGCTTAAGCTGATAACTAAAGTTGTTAATTTCTTAAGTGGAATCATTACTGAGTTTTCCAAAAGTTAAACAATGCAGCTAGTCATGCCTGAGTGGATCTGCATATTTCGAGGTCTTTCTTAATTTAAGTATGACCAGTTCTATCAAAGCTACTATCCAAATATCTTGATCAAAACTAATAGAGGTGCTGTTCCCTTCATTTCCACACCAAATCACACATGGGGCATATCTCCTTTAAGATATGAACAAAACAAATATTTTCACCCCAATCACATTCATCCCATGCACATCTTCATTCACACATTTACCACATGTACATAGAAATGTAAACAAAAACACAACACACAGCAGAGGCAAGTGACAAGCAGATAAAAGATGTAAGTTAGGCTATACAGTGAAGAGGGAGAAAGAAAAAGGTGGCAAAAAGCTGGTCATCTAAGACCACAGCAATCCCTTTATCCCAAATTCCTTTAATGAGACATGCATAGTGACCGCTCCCACTACATCAGAGTCCTATCTAAAAGGGGCAAACGCACTAGCAACAACACATTCAGGTCTGGCAGCATTCTGCCAGAAAAAATTTTAGTACTCTAAACATAGCCAGATTCAAGCAAGCCCCAGGACAACCTGTGCACTACAGTGCCAACCTAACAATACCCAGAGTACCCTTCAGAGTTAAAGAAGCAGTGAACACATAATAAGGTGTCAAATAAAGGAGAACTTCTGGAAGTTCAGGGAGCAATGACATCTTGTCTCCTGCACCGGCTCTTCCACACAGCTCAAGTAAAATGGCCAAAACTGTATCCTGATTCCGATACTTACGCATGGCACAACTATAAGGAGTTGAAATATTTTTATTCATCACGAAGATAGTGCCAGGGTCAGTTTTTCCAACATGTTTCACTTCTATCTTCTCAGTTCTGGGAGTTAATGATAACTGCCTGTTTTTTTCTTTATTAAAGAGATCATTCCGCATTTCTGTCAATTCTGTTGGTGACAGTTGAGAAGCTGGTGATGTTGCTATAAATCCTGTGGAGAAGTTATAGTAAGTACGAAAATAGAAAAAAATGAATAATATACTGCCTGTACCCAACCAGCTCCACTGCCACATCACCATCCTCCTATAACAAGGAAAGATAAGAGGCAACAGAATTTTAAACTTCGTTCGCTAAAAATGCACTCATAGGTCAACTTAAATCGCTTTCTAGTATCAACAATTAAAACGCCAACAGAAGAAATGCAGCTGGCCCACACAGCTGACCCAGATCTGCACCTCGACTTTAAATTTGCTCTTTCACATTAGATCTCTATTTCCCACCAACTTCCTCTGCGGTATTCCAATCTGTGCTTTACAATAGGGACAAAAAGTAACCAGGAAGCGAAATCAAAACGAAACCAAAGTCACTGGGGTGAGCACAGTGGTCGCTTTGAAAACGTCTGAAGGACAAGGAAACTTCAGCATACTAAAGTTCCCAGGCCAAAACTATCAATATCCAGAAATGCTGGAATTAGTTTTCCAAACCCCAAAACCAGGAGACTTGAAAAGTATGAGTATTCCCATGAGAAGACAAGGACGTATTTGCACGGGACGTGGGTTCCTTCCCAGAAGTACCCTCAGCTCCTGCCGCGGCCCGGCCGCTGCCCCTGCCCTCCCGCAACCCCTCGCTCCCACGGATTTGTCCTTCCAGGTTGAGAGGCGGCAACTGCCACGGGGAGAAGGGAGAAGGAGTGAGCTGAGAAACCCTCCTCCTTCCTCTGTCCGCAGAGCCTCCCAGGACCCGCTTCAAGCCCAATCTGGACAGACACCACTCTCTAAGCCTCGCTCTCAAACTCACTCCAGCCAGCACTGCCCCCAGGAGCAACCCGCCAGAGGCGAAGTCCTCGGACCCCCATAGCCATCGCCTCCACCGCAGCCGTGGAGACCGGGACGCACAGGTCCTTCTCTGCCCTCTTCCCCCGGAAACTGAGCGCGCACCCGGGGTTCCGTAGGACAATTTCGTTCCGGCCCCGGAGCTCGGGCTGCGCGCCGCCACTGGGGGGCGCGTTCGCGCCTCGCTGAGGATTAATTAGCTGAGGTCCGGCGTCCCTTAGCAGGGGCACGTTCCCGAGCGCGGTGGTGGCCCAGAGATACTGGGCCCCAGGGAGGTTGGCCTGCCACGTCGTGGGTTCTGCAGCGAAATAAGTGTCTCCTTTTGGGGGAACAGAGTCCCACAGACGCCATCGTCCTCCACCCTTCGCAAAACCCTTGCTTCCCAAAAAGAATATACGTATTTCGGGGCAAAAAACTGGGGAAAGATGGCTTCTACTTACCCTTGCTTTCATGGTCAGCTGATGACGTCTTCTAACTCGGCGCTAAACTCTCAGTTTTGCAGGGTGGGTTCTTGGGTGCGCTGGAATGGGTCTGCGCCTGGGTTCTCCATTTAGTTGGCCATGTTAATATAGGCCTTGAAACACGTCCAGTTGACACTGAAAGGAACTTTGTAATCTGTAGGGCTCTTTACAAATGATATAGTTTAGTTCATATAGTCTCTATAGAGTGTATAGTAAAAAGCATGTAGGGGCGGAATTTTTGTCTCTTGTCCACTGATATTTCCCAAGTGCCCAGAACAGTGCTTGGCACACAGCACACAGAGCCTGCTAGATATTTGTTGAATGAATGGATGAATGCCCTTGCAAAAGAAAAGAAAGAAAGAAAGAATTCCAGTGCAGTTGACATTTAATCCCTTTCTCGTACCAGGACATTATTGTTATTTGAAGTAAGCATTCCATAGGTAAAGTATGGAAACGTTTTTATTCAAAGTTGTTTAATGCTGCGTAGGTTACAAATTCAGCCCCGCTGCCTTTTCCCCCAATTCTGTGCTTTGACTTGCAATTCGATGCATCGCCACCAGGTGGAAGTGCCTCCTAAGGTACAAATGCTATGATAAGACTCCTCAGCCCAGATTTTACCTTCGCAATAACTGCGCAGGGAAAGTGTATCTTCACTTTTAAAATGAGAAATGTAGGTAAGCTTGGATTTAAACCCGGTCTACGTTTTACCCCGCCACCTCTCATTTAACACCCTATTTCAAACCGTGAAATGTACATATATACTCATATGGGGAAGTGTCTTTTGCTTCCGTTTTAAATTTGCATACAATGATTGCCTTAAAAGCTTTTTTGTTTCACTAGCCTTTTAGAGACTGTACCCATTTAACCCCAGCTAGAAACAGTATAGTTGTCCTTAGGAGCTTTGCAACGTTAAGCAAAGCTTCTGAACATAAACTTAAGCAAGTTTAATCGTAAAAGCGTTGGAGGCAGGTAATTGGAGCTCACCAATATCACAGAAATTAACCTGCTTGGAAGGTTGTCACCAGTGATAATGGCCAACAAATATTGAATATGTGCCAATCATAGAGCTTGGTTTATTAATTTTCACAGTCTACCTGAGCAATGGACATAATAATCTCCATTTGCCAGGAAGGGAAAGTAAGATTTGGAGAGCTTAAGAGACACACCCAAGGTAATCTTTGGCCAAGAATTCCACCCCCTGCCCCCTGCAAAATATTTCCTTACTTCAAAACCCCTCTCTTGCCTTCTTTATCAATCATCTCTCCAAATCTTAGTCTGACTCTGTCAATCTCTCTGCCAAATAAAAAGAATCAGGTCAGTGACAGTAAATATCTAAGAAAAGTCTGGAATGTTATTGTGCCAGAAAGTAAGGAAATACAGACAGACAGAAACATGTTAAAAGAACACAAGATCCAGCATGAAGGGGCTCCCGTTGTTCAAATTTAGGACAGTTTGAACAACAATAGAATGATGATGAAAGATTATAACGTATATTTTAAAAACCCGTGAATCCATAGTGATACCCAAAAATAAATGGGGGCAGAGAGTGGATGAAAAGTTTTCTTTATAGAAGAATGCCTGATAATAAATATAGTAGGAATAATGGAATGGGGAAAATTACCATTCTATAACTACCAATGTAATAATTGGTACAGGAAGGGATTATCGATGGATGCCAAAATCAATGGAAAAAGTTTATTGGGGATCAAGATATTTATATAGTCTCTAAGTATCACCTCACGTATTACTGTCTAAACAAAGGAATAAATAAATAAAACCTTTTCAATGGAGAAATCTGATAGATATCACCTTAACAAAGGGGTCAAACTTATCCTCACTCAAAATGGGACAATCTGACATGTGTGCTTCCCATTTGTGATAAACAATATCATCTATATAGTAGTCCTAACATAAATATTTAACCAGAATCTAAAGAATTATGAGGAAATCAGACATATCCAGAAACTGATACATTTTATAAAACAACTGACCTGAACTCTTCAAAAATATAAGTTGCATGAAAGTTGGGCCAAAAAAGGTCAGGCCACTGTTCTGAATTAAAGACTAAAGAGACATACAGCTAATCGCACTGCATGATCCTCACTTGGATCTTGGATCAGAAAGAAAAAAAAGTTTACAAAGGATATCATTGTGATAGAGAAATTTGAATATAAATATAAATAATATTGTATCAATGTTATATTTCTTGATATAATAATAGTATCATGGTCATATAGGAGAGAATTCTTGTTCATAGGATATATATTAAAACATTTAGGGGTAAAAGTATCATTATGCCTATAACTAACTCTCAAAAGGTTCAGCAAAAATAGGGGCTCCATATTGAAAGAAGGAACAAGAAAAATGTGGCAAAATGTTAGCAATTGGTAAATCTAAGTAAGGTTGTTAATTGGACTACTCATTCAACTTTATTCTGAAATTTTTCAAAATAAAAAGTTTGGGAAATAAGCACAGTGGCTTTCACCATGACAATTTGTTTTGCTCACATTGCCTGTCAGTGGTAGCAGCTACCAGCTAACTGTGGCTGTGCAACTTTATTCCAGGATCCAGGCTCTAGAAGCAGGTCATGATCATTGGGACACTGGCTCTTAAAAGCTCCGCTCAGACGCTTCTAGGTCTCAGCCACTCGCAGTCCCCTGGCCCCAGCAAGTCCCATGGCCAAAACCGATGTCCGTCAGGCGGGAGGTGTATGCCTCCTGCAGGGAGCCAGTGGATGAGTTTATAGACTTCTCATTCAAGAAGGGAAGCAAATCACTGGAATCAAGAATCCAGGAACACAGTAATCTCAAGATCACAAAGATAAGCTGGGGCTCAAACTCAGACCCGGCTATCTGCAAAGCCTAAGCTTTCTTTTTTCTCAAATTCATATGCTTTTTAAATCCAAACGTTTGATTTTACATTTTCAAATTATTATGCATTTGCTTGTTGAAAAATCAAAAACTATATATATAATTAAAAGGTGCACAGTGAAAAGTTTCCGTCCTAGCTCTTTTCCCCATTCACAAGTTTTTCCCACAACCCCTCACAGGATACCACTGTATTAATGTCTTCAATATCCTCGAGAGTTCTCCATGTCTCTATCAGCTAATCCCAATATATATTCTTATTTTCTTCCTTTTTGATCCAAAATGCAACATATCAAATACATGGTTCTGTGCCTTGCAAAGCTGTGCTTTTTAATCAGTCTGTGTTAGTTCAGGTCCTCTGGGGAACAGAGCCAAAATAGAATTTAATACACAATTTAATATTTGATTAGGGGAAATGCCTGTGAGGGAAAAGGGGAAGGCGACCAGGTTAGGCTGACCCCATGTGAAGTAGAGAAGGTAGGAAGATTGAATGGAAACATTCTCGACTGCCCATGCAATCTAAAGAATGTTCGTCAAGGCCATCAGGGGAATCCTCAAAGCCAAAGTTGGTGTGCCTCAGTGTCCCCACCATGCTCAATCTTTGAATGGGAACAGCCCGTGGGAAACAGAAAGCGTGGCTGCCTCAGAGCAAACACAGCGACATTCAGATCTTGGCAGCTGGGGCCCTGGGTCAGTCACGCTTCCTGTATTTGTAGGTCTATGAAGCGCATAAAATAAGCTGTATTTCAGGAATCAAAAAATTATTGAAGCATTTGGTATGCATTTTACATGTCCTACATAATAAACGGTCACACATATTTGTATCAATTATCTCATATCAGGGCTCAATGCCCTCCACTTCCACCTGAGGACAGACGCTCCAACTGCTGTGAAGTTGTTGGAAACTTCTGATTTCAAGATTGTTCTTTTTTAAGCACAAAAGGAGGCAAGAAAAACTTCATCTTTCTCTGCTTGCACCCCTTTTAATAAGAGGATTTGTTCTGTCAAATTTGGATTGGGTCAAAAGGCCACACTTAAAGATCTAGAAGGCCACAGGTCACCTTAAGGCAGCAGGGCGGCCGTTGAATATAAAGATAAGCACATGATCATCCACTTCCTCAGCTATCATTCCTCCTGAGACCATAAGAAAATCTTGTCACTTCTTTCCTAATAGCAAAGAGAGAACCAAGGATACAGATCACCAAGGTATAGAATTTCTTATAAATAACTTATAAGTTAAAATAAATAACTTATTTATTCTTATAAATAAATTTTTTGTTTCATTTTACAAAAAAACTACAATATATGTATATATGTGTGTATATGTATGAATTGTGTTAAGAAAGTAATTTTTCGCTTCTAGCCCTCATTAATAAATACCAAATAATATTTATTTAAAATTCTGATGATCCAGCAAGTGTTGAAAATACAAATTAAATCACAAGTTGAAGGGCTAGTACAGACCACTTATTCCACTCCCCTCACTTATAGACAGAGAAGATGAATCACAGAAAGGATAGTACTTGGTTCAAAGTCATACAGAATGCTAGGGTAGCATCTGGGATCACTGGAAACACCAGGGCATGCAGAAAATGCCAGGACTCCTGAAATTGGCATGCGCTACTTAAAATCCTTTGAATCATCCCACCCTGCAGCAGCCACACCAAATCCTTCATTTCATAGTTTAGGGAACACTACAAGAATTCTCCTCCCATTTGCTTAGAAATTCAAAGATGTACTAATCCCTCAAACATATGTTAACATGGATTTTCTTTGATGAAAAGGGACAAATACATTCCCCAGAAGTAAGCTCTTCTTTCAGTTCCCCACCCTATTCCAGAGCAAGAAAGCCTGTTAGACTAACTACATGCTCATTTAGAGTCTTTTAGGATGGGGTTCATGGCTCCTGGGTTGTAGGGTGAGAATTGGTTAAGGTAAGGGTCTTTTGGTAAAACACGATACTTTCTTCCGGAACCCCTTTCCCTTAATTATACATAACTTTTTTTTCTATTTTTTATTGTTGCTTTAAATTCCAGACCAGCCCTGCCTTATTCCTAGTCCCTTAGCTATGACACTTGTCTGCCCTCCCTCCTCTCCCCACCATTCAATCTTGACTTACCGTGGGAATAACACACAGCTGGGTCCTGATCAGCCAAGACCCACCTACACCCGCTAACCCCTAAAATGCAGTACAGTGAGGGATAAATGCCTAGGTTAGGTCTCAGCTCTCCGTTTCTCAGCCCTATGACCTCAGGCAAGTTGGACTGTAATTTACTTAACCATACTCTCTCTCTAATGTACACTTAGAATATTTAAACTATTTTTGTGTGGCAAGCTTCTATCTAGTATCGGTGTACTGGTGTATTTCCTCAGAAGAGGTTTCCAGCAGTGGAAATGCTTGTCAAGAGTATACACATTTGAGATTTTGATGAGGACTGCCAAAGTGTCCGTTAAAGCCATGAACATACAAGACACAGCAGAGATATGTTTACTCCAGAGGATAGCTGTGAATATTATCCTAGTGGTAAAAGGCTACACTTTCATGTATCTTTGAATTTGTCACTGAGGTCTAGGGTCACACCTTTCAATCTTCCACTTTTCCTGTTTCATGTACCAATTTTTCAAACCTTGCTTGGCACTTACCTATAGGGGTCATCACAGAAAATGCGAACCAAAGAGCCAATAATTTCAATTTCATGTCAATCTCTGGTCCAAAGGGCTTGGTTTTATCTCTAAATCCTATTATTACTTTTTGTACCACACAATTACATACCTTTAATCAGAATGAATCGATCTAGCTGGACTTTCTTTAATACTTTCCTCTTTATTCCCTCTTTCTTAACTGTTTTTACATCTTTTACTGTTTTTTTTTTTTTTACATTACACAAACAACATATTCTCCTATAAAAATTCAAACATTAGGAGCATAGAGTAAACATGAAAGCCTTCCTTCTCAATCGTGCTGTACTCTCTATCTATATGTCTATACCTATATCTCAAATATTATTTTTTCAGTCCATTATTTAATATCTAACTGTTCCACACAGATGTTATTTGGGTTATTCAAATAAATCCCCAAGTAGAAGTAGCAAGGCAATGAGATATAAGAACAACAAGACTAAAGAAATATCAACTCCCTGAACATTTTTCTCTGTGACAACTGTGGGAGTATTTTGATAACTGTTGGCAGCAGGACACTGCATGTGATGTGGGGAAGGAAACCTTGGCAGTCAAACAAGCAAATGGTTTGGCGACAGTTTATTAAATTTCTGCCATGCTTGCAAATGCCAGTAGCAATTTCTCAGACTGCAGAATTGCTACGTGTAACAGGTTTGAGAATGTTTCACAATTGTCATCAAATAATTCATCCTTCAAAATTAAAAATTATATGAACACTTTGAATAATGGTCACTACTAAAGCAAAAGCTCTACTGGAGTTTACATATTTAACTTGTGTATTTTGGATGCTACTCTGCCATAGAATCTGAAGGTAAGAAAAGCATCCAACTAAAATTATATGTAATTCAGTCTTACTAGTAGGTTTCTATCAGGCTATTAAATCCTCTTCAGGCAAAAATAATAATCCCTACTTCTTTCAAAATTTATAGCTATAAATGTCAACATTTTAAAAGATTTCAAATCAATATCTAACACTACACCTTAAGGAAATAAAATAAACAGATTAAACTAAACCCAAAGCTAATAAAAGGAAGGAAATGATAAAAATTCGAGCACAATCCAATGAAATAGAGATTAGAAACATGATACAGAAAATCAATAAAACTAAAAGTTGATTCTTTGAAAATATGAACAAAATTGGCAAATCTTTAGCTAGATTGACAAAGAAAAGAGAAAATACAAATTTCTAAAATGAGGAATGAAAGAGGACACATTACTACTAATCTTATAGAAATAAAAAGGATTATAAGGAAAACTATGAACAACAGTATGCCAACAAATTAGATAACTTCGGTGAAATGGGTAAATCCCTAGAAAGACACAACTACCAAAACTGACTCAAGAAGAAACAGAAAATCTGAATAGGTCTGTAACAGTAAAGAGCTCAAATTAGTAATTTTTAAATTTCACACAAAATAAAAGACCAAGTCCAGATGGCTTTACTGGTGAAATCTGCCAAACATTCAAAGGAGAATCAATTAAAATTCTTTATAAACTCTTCCAAAAGATAGAAGAGGAGGGAACACTTTCCAACTCATTTTATGATGTGAGAATTACCCTGGCATTACCAAAACAAGACAAAGACATCACAAGAAAAAAACAAAACAAGACTATAGACTGTATCCCTTAGGTTATATAGGTGCAAAAATTCCTCAACAAATACTAGCAAACTGAATCCAGCAGAATATAAAAAGATCACATACCATGATCAAATAGGATTTATTCCAAGAATTCAAGGGTGGTTTAACATATGGATGTCAATGGTGTGTGATACACTGTATAATAAAGAATAGAAACTACATGATTACCTCAATAAATACAGAAAAGATTTTTGATAAAATCCAATACTCTTTCTTTTCTTCCTTTTTTTTTTTCTTTAGAGACAGAGTCTCACTCTGTTGCCCAGGCTAGAGTGCCGTGGTGCCAGCCTAGCTCACAGCAACCTCAAACTCCTGGGCTCAAGCGAGACTCCTGCCTCAGCCTCCCACCTCAGCCTCCCAAGTAGCTGGGACTACAGGCATGCGCCACCATGCCAGCTAATTTTTTCTATATATTTTTAGTTTTCCAACCAATTTCTTTCTATTTTCAGTAGAGATGGAGTCTCATTCTTGCTCAAGCTTGTCTCGAACTCCTAAGCTCAAATGATCCACCCGCCTCGGCCTCCCAGAGTGCTAGGATTACAGGCATGAGCCACCGTGACCGGCCTTTTTTTTTCCCTTAACATCTTGCTGGTAGACAACCAACCCCTTTCATGATAAAAACCCTCAACAAACTAGGAAGAAAAGGGAAATTCCTCAACCCAATAAAGGGCATATATGAAAAACCCACAGCTGACATCACATAATGGTGAAAGACTGAATATTTTCCCCTAAATCAGGAACAAGAAAGAAAAAGATGTTCACTCTTCCCATTTCTACTTAACATTTTAATAGAGTTTGTAGCCAGAAAAATTAGGCAAGTCCATCTAGATTGGAAAGGAAAAAGTAAGATTATCTGTACTTGCAGATGACATGATCTTATGTATAGAGAATCCTAAGGAATCCACTACTGGAATAAAAGAGGTTGCAGGATGCAAAATCCATATACAAAAAAATCAGTTGTATTTCTATAGATGAGCAATAAAAAAATCTGAAAATAAAATTAAGAAACTTATTCCATTTACAATAACATCAAAAAGAATAAATTACTTAGCTATAAGTTTAGCAAAATCTTGTACACTGAAAACTACAAAACATTACTGAAACACTTTGATAAATGGAAAGACATACCATGTTCATGTATCAAAAGATTTAATACTTCTCACTAAAAAAATTCTGTGAAAAGATTTGGCTAAATGCCAGTAGCTTTTTCTTAATTAAGAATCTCACTCAGGCTGGGCGCAGTGGCTCATGCCTGTATTCCTAGCAGTCTGGGAGGCCTAGGCGGGTGGATCATTTGAGCTCAGGAGTTTGAGACCAGCCTGAGCAAGAATGAGACCATGCCTCTACTAAAAAAATAGAAAAAATTAACTGTACAACTAAAACTATATAGAAAAAATTAGCCAGGCATGGTGGCGCATGTCTGTAGTCCCAGGTACTGGGGAGGCTGAGGCAAAAGGATTGCTGAGCCCAAGGAGTTTGAGGTTGCTGTGAGCTAGGCTGATGCCATGGCACTCTACCCCAGGCAACAGAGTGAGACTCTGTCTCAAAAAAAAAAAAAAAAAAAAAAAAAATCTCATTCAATATGTTGGAGCTTTTGCATGCAGAAAGAGGAAAGGGAGTACAGAAAAGATAAAAGTGATGATAAGAGAAGGCTCGGAAGAGAGAATAAAAGAAAGAGATGGTCTTATAAACCCCAATTCTCATGCCACAGTCAAGGAATCTCTTTCTTCTGTCTCCCTATATCCCTTTCTATTCTAACATTCTTGACTCACTGGGATAAAATTAAGTATACTTTTAAACTGAGAGAGAGAGAGAGAGAGATTCAGTGGCTAAGAGCAGAAGAGAGAAAAGATCTATAGTAGTTAAGTACAGGTCACTTAACCATATTAACAACTTTCCAACAGTAATGTATGTTTTTGTTATTAGAAGAATTGCTTAATTTTTTTTTTCCTGAATTTGACGACTGATGCATAAGAGCAGTCTACTTTTATAGCTGAAAATGCCTTTAAAATCATGTATCTCAGTCTCATTTTCTACAGATTAGGACCTAAAGTTCCAGAAGTATTAGGTGGGTTACTTGAGACGATGTCTAGAAAAAAACTCATTGCTTCTGGAATGGCCAGTATATCTCCACCTTTGATTTTCAGTGCTCCAGGATGTGGAGTCCTCATCCTAGGAAGGAATGACAAGGATGGCACTTCCGCCACAGGCCCTAGCCCTGCATCCTGCTTGTTAAATATCATCCAGCCCAAGGTGCATTTTCAAAGCCTCCATTGTTCCCTGCCATTGTGTGCACTGGCTCCAAGCCAACAGACAAGCATTTGAACTTCTGTCTCTGTGATGATTCCTAGCACTTCAGGGAATTAACAGCCTGGCCTTCTTTATAAAGTTATGCTTCCAGGAAAAAAAATATTTTTGAAAACTGGTCCCATTCCTAGAAGCAGTCACATCTATAAGGCATAAAGCCAGCCTTAACATCCATTTTAAAGCCATCCACCTGGTTTAAAGGGGACAGATCCAAGAACAGAGTGTAATTCCTAAATCTTTGGGAGTGAAAAGGCATCGTTCTTCTGTTCCTTGTCCATAGCATCCAATTTCCGCTGTAGCAAGGTAAATCAAGTTTATCCATGTTCTCTGACCCCTTCCCAAAGATTTCTAAAGATAAAAGAGTGCAGATTAGATGCTGATAAGCAAAGTTATTTGAGGAATAGAATTCCATTATCATTAAGAATCTGATTATGCAAAAATATATAAATGTTTATATAGATACACTAGAGAAAAATGTGTTCAGAATACATAGTAAACACCAACTAAATCATAAGCAGCCTGTTTTTGCTGCATCTACTCCTACTTATCTTTCTTAAGTTAGACAACACACTAAACTCTGTACTTCAAAATAATGCCTTGAAGGCTAGGTCCAAAGAAAAAGGGCTACAGAAGATCTGGTCTCCTTTTTTTTAATTTTCTGTACTCCAAGACAAATTAACAAAAATGCAAAGGATTGCTTCAAAGTTGTGTTTTTCTTTGTTGGCAAAATGGCAGAAATATTCCCTTGGCAGACAGGCAGGGTAATAGAATCAACTACTAAAAACTCAAATATTACTGTTGCCAATTTGGCCACATAAATCAAAAACTTTAAAAACACCTAAATTTTTACTCACTGAGTACCCTGAGGGAATAATTAGACAAGGGCACAAATACATAAGAATGTGCATCCAGTTTTATTTATAATGTTAAAAAATCAAAACACCTAAAAGTAAATAAACAAGATCTGTTCAATAAGTTATTACATCCCCACAGTCAACACAGTGGTGCCATCAGGACTTAGGTTGTACATTGGTTGACTTGGAAAGATGATTGTAAGAACGGAAGTAACGTGGCAGAGCTGTAGAGTAAAGCCTTCAGTTCTTGACCAGTCGAGGTGAATATAAATGAGGAACAGTGGACAAAACGCTTAAGCACACTGAGTCTGGAGTCAGCCAGGTGTGGTTTCAAACCTTGTTCCACTACTGTCTCAGTCAGTTCAGGCTTCTATAACAGAACACCATAGACTGGGTGACTTCAACAATAAGCATATATTTCTCACAGTTGTGGAGGCTGGAAAGTCCAAGATGAAGGCACTGGCAGATTTGGTGCCTGGGGAGGGCCTTTTTTCTGGTTCATAGGTGGCCATCCTCTTCTTGTATCCTTACGTGGTGGAGAGAGCAGAGAGAGGAAGCAAGCTCTGTGTCTCTTCTTATGAGGGCCCTGATTCCATTCACAAGTGCTCCTCTCTCATGACCTAGTTACCTCCCAGAGGCCCCACCATCTAATATCGTCACATGGATGGCTAGGATTTCAACATAGGAATTTTGGAGGGACACAAGCATTCAATTTGTAGCAACCACCCACAAGCTGTTGTAACTCTGGATCTGTTGTTCAACCTCTCTGTCCCAATTACCTCACGCACAAAATGGAAATAATATTTTTCCTTATTTAACATGATTGTCAAAAGATTAAATTAGATAATATGAAAAAAAGCTTAGCATAGTGCCTAGCACATAGCAAATATTTAATAAATGCTAGATAATACTAAAGAAAAAAAAAGAAGAATCAACTCAACTGCAAAAGGGAACAGCACATGCAAAAGCTCTATAGGTACTGGATGAGGAGAAAAAGATGAAGCCCTGTTGTATGTTCTGCTTTTATTCTAAAAGCCACCGGAAACCATTGAGGATTTTAAGCAGGAGCTCTCCGTGGTTTCCATCATCCTCTTCTCAAACTTTGTGCCATCTGCCAATTCTCTTTCTCCAGTACTTGTTACAAGGTCTTTGCACATGATGTCCCCTTTTTATAGACTATTCTTTCTACCTTTCCTCTCCTACTTCCTTCAGATTTCATCCTAAGTGCCGCTAAGTCTTCCCTGACCTCCGTGACAGAAATCCCCTTTTAAGAGCTCCCCAAGTGCTTACTTTGCCTGATTCATGTCCATCTCCCCCACCTACATCTCCTCAAGATGAGACACTGTTCTTGCATATAATTGTGTCCTCACCCATTAGCATAGTGGTTGGCCTATAGTAGGTGCTTAGTTCACATTGGGTAGTGGAAGATAGAATGAAAGAGAAAGAGGGAAAGAAAAAAAGTGGAGAAAAATGAGGTGGGGTGGGAGAATATGAGATCAGCTCAATTTTAGACATTGATTTTCAGTGGCACATCCAGGTAGAGATGTTCTAAAAGCAGGGCAAACTGATGTGGAGCTTAAGAGAAAGATCTGAGCTAGAAAAATGTAGACAAAGGAGCCATTAGAACAAAGGAGATTACTGTAGCAAGTGAGTGGGGAATAACAGGGTCTTTGGAGACAGAAGGTTTGGGGTTACTAACTATGAATACGGATAGGTTGCTAAGTCTCTAAATTTCCTAAGGGAGAACCCCACACAGATAGGACCCAATCCCAGCCAGCCAGACTCCCAATAGCATGCTTCCCATGTCCCCGAACAACCTCATGTCCAGGCTGGTCACTTTAGAGCACCCTAAATATTGATCATACAGAAATGAGTCAATTCTATTGGTTTGGCAACTGGAGCTTATTTGGCACTTATTGCTATCTATCAGTTATAGATAGGACTATTAAAATATGCATAATTATACCTTTCCCAGCTCTCTCACTGGATTGTTGCAGCGCTCCAAAGAGAAAATGCATGTGAAAGAACTTTCAAAATATCAAGTGTCAAACACATGAAGATGACATTGTCGCTACAGAGATTAAGTGACAACATTAAGGATGGCTTTTTCTTCCTCCTAGAAGAAAGAAATGCATTGCTTTCGAGTCCATCTTTTCAGATATCTCAATGGTTGTATTAGTCCTTTCAGACTGCTTTAACAATACACCTTAGACTGGGTAACTTATAAACTACAGAAATTTATTGTTCACAGTCCTGGAGGCTGGGAAGTCCAAGATTAGGGTGCACTAATCTCATTCATTAGGGCAGCACCTTTATGAACGAATCGCCTCCCAAATGTTCTACTTCTTAATACCATCACCTTAGGAGTTAGGTTTCAGCGTATGAATTTTGAAGGAACACAAACATTCAGACTCCAGCAGTGGTTAAGAACGTGGGTCTTGAAGTCAGACAAACCTGGGTTTAAATCTGGCTCAATTATTTCCTAGTCCTAGGTCAGGAACTTTTAACTTTTAACGTTTCTAAGCCTTTGTTTCCTCATCGGTAAGATGGAAATATAACAGCACCTCCTCACAAAGTGTTTTATTTGATAGTGCCTATAAAATGTTTTGCATAGTGCCAAGAATATAGCACTTAATAAATATTAACAATTAACATCATCATCATTATCTTTAAGAGTGCTCTAGAGAGCAGGAACCAAATGGAAGAATCACTGACTCTATCCCAAATCCTTTCAGCATTTTCTCATCTGGATTATATCACCCAAGATACAAGATGTTGAGTTAGATTGCATAGCTCCCTGCAACATAATGGAGAGTTTCTACCCTCCCTATTCACTATTTAATTATGGACATATATTAAGTATACCTGTCCTAGGCAAGCACTCTTGGGGGGAAAATAAAGTATAACTTGGGTCGAGTTATATGCAAAAAGGTAAATCCTTTCCCAGCACATGCAGAAGGATCTATGCTGATTTGAGGCCTGCACAAGAAGGACGTAACTGGTGTTCATTCCAGGCATGGCTCTTTGCTTATCTTGCTGTAAGAGCTTGAATAAGCCCTTTCACCACTTTGGGCCTCGTTTTTCTTAACTGTAAAATGAGGAAGAGGAAAATGGTGGGGGAGGGCGGTGGAGTTGGAAATTATCTCTAAATTTTCCCCAAGTTTTAGTTGTTATGATTTCATGGCTCTAGACTAATTGAGTCCTGTCCATCCTTTGTTTGACCCTGAGAAATGTTTGTTAAATGTTAGTTCCTCCCCTGTGAAAATTCCATTAAAAAAAAAAACATGTTCACTACAAAAAATTAAAAAATTAGCCAGGTGTGGTGGCATGCGCTTGTAGTCCCAGCTACATGGGAGGCTGAGATGGGAGGATTGCATGAGCCCAGGAGTTAAAGGTTGCAGTGAGTTATGATGACACCACTGCCCTGTCTAAAAAAAAAATGTTCACATTACCTAATGTCTTATTCAATTGCTAATTATTATTCAATAAAGAAACCAACTATGAAGTTGATAATAAATATGCTTTTAAAAAAAAGAAAGCAAGCACTAATAAACTAATTTACTGATTGCTGGTGACCTTCACTTAAATGGCAGGTGAAACTAACTTAGTGATGTTAAGTAATTTAGAAGTAGAGAACTGAAAGAATATTCCTGCTTATAGTAATTAGAACCAGATGGGGCTAGTGAGATAGATGTTCATTTTTCTCGGAAGTTTTGAGTACTGTATTGTTAGAACATCCCTAAAGAAGGGCGTCACTTTGGAACAGTAAAGTAAGGTGCTAGCTGGAGACAACGTGAGCTTCTCTGAATAGGTTTATTTGGCTGGATAGGAGGGTGGGAGGAGCACAGCATGAGCGTGCTTGTGGCCACATCAGGATGGAGTGCTGGAACCAGGCTTCTGTCAGAAAACGATCTGAGGAGATAATGGTGAGGGATAAAAGGAGTTAGGTAATGGGGACCCTGTTAATTAAAGACTTTTAATTTTATCCATAGGAGTTTAAAATTTATGAGAGACACTGGGGAATTTACACGGTTCTGGAAATAGGAGACTTTTTTCTCTCTCTCTTTTCTCTAAATTTCACCGTGTGGGCACACTTTCCAGCACCTTCTCCACACCCATGAGGAAAAATAACCCATCCGACACAGAAATACCAAGTCTGAGATGTGGTGAGAAGTCACTCCATTTAAACCCAGACCTTTCCTTCGTTGCTTGTTTTAGGAAATGTGCCTCAACACCTTCTCAACTTTACTTTGAATTCAGAGTTAGAATGGGTGGAAAGAATAAAAAAATGGGAAGATGCCCTAAAACGCCAAGTCCCCATTCATGTTTTCCTGACAAAACTGCTTATAGAGTCAAAGTGATTATGGTAGGTGGGGCAGAAAGAAGGGAGTCAGATGATCATGGAGAAGAGAACAGAGTTTAGAGGGCTTTCCGTGGTGTTTCATCCCCCTTCCTCCCCTTCCTCCCTACCAGTGTCCCATGCTCCCTGGTGCAGGGATTCTTACAAGCAGAACGATAACGAAACCAGCTCTCAAATGCTCATTAAGGAAGCAGTATTGTTAGGTAGTTAGCAAGGGATTCCAGGTCTCCTAGGGATGGAAGTGGGTGCTTTGCTTTGATGTAATTGCCCCACCTGGGAAGAAGGACAAGGGTGGGCCTCAGGCCCCCATCTTGGTCCTGCCCCACCTTGATCCTGCCCTGAGCTACTGCCATACCTGGGGGAGGAGGGAACACCCTATGAATCTGCCAATCAAAACTTCGCATGCCAGCTGCAAAAGAATGCAGAGGACTCTCTAGACCACAGGCCAAGCAGCATAGGTATCACAGAGTCCGGAAATTGACCTAGAACAACCCGCATACATAGTAATGCAACTCCCAATCGTCCAATGAAAGTGGTTTCATGGTGACATCTGAGCCACTAGGGAGGTCCCAATCCGGGCATTATAAAACAAGACGAAAACTATACTAGCCTCTTTTTTCGCCTTCCTTTTGCTCTCCCTTTGCTGCAACAGTGGGGCCGGTCATCATCTGTGGCATATGTATCATGCTCTGTAAACCTATATCTTGCTCTTGCCCTACAATCCTATTTTTCTCTCCTCAATAAACCTCATTTTCATGCTTGCCTTACTTTGGTGTGTCTGGTCATTCTTGGGCCACAAGCACGTCAAGAACTGACGTTTCAGACAGAAACCTGACAGTATTAACTATCGCTATTTCTTTCACCATCCTGTTGCTAATGTTTAACTTGAAATTTCATTATTTGATTTTATCTAACAAACACTCTTTCCTGTGACCAAAACTTTAGTCAGTTTCCTCTGAGTCTTCTTCTTGACTAGGCCTGACCTTGGGCTTCCCTCTCTGTCCTTGTAGAATCCAGTTTGAGCAAGAATCCTGCTAAGTCAGTTTATCAAAAATCCCCCACCTTTGGTATCTGACCACCCTGGATATCTAATCACCCTGGCCTGCCTTCAGCAAGAATTCTATCAAGTCAGTTTAGCCAGAAACCCCTTATCCCTGATGTTTCCTCTTAGTAATTTTCCGTCTACTGCCCACCACCTTGCTTCTTAGTTGTAAGTCCCCACTTGTCCTTGTTGGAGTTGGAGAGTCCAATCTCTCTCCTCCACTGCACAACCCCATTGCAGTGGTTCCTGCTATACCTATCACCGTGGTCGTCCCCTTTGAATAAGGTCTGTCATCCATCTTTAACAAGTGTCATGAATAATTTTTTAAATATATCTTGTGCATTAGTTGGTTTACTATGTATAAAGCACAAGTCTGCATATTCTTTCTACAAGTTTTTTGGAGGTTTGCTTTCTCTATCATCCAAATGGGCAATGACCTCATAACTACTAAATATAAGGAGGTCATTCTCAATTCTCTTTTTAGCATGTGACACTATAAACACCTCCAGCATTGGTTCCCAATTCTCTTCCAGTTCGCTCTTTTTTTTTTGAGACAGGGTCTTGTGCTGTTGCCCTGGCTAGAGTGCGGTAGCCTCATCATAGCTCACTGAAGCCTCAAACTCCTGGCCTCAGGTGATCCTCCTGCCTTAGCCCCCCAAGTAGCTGAGACTACAGGCATGCATTACCACATCCTGCTAATTTTTTCTATTTTTAGTAGAGACGAGCATCTCGTTCTTGCTCAGACTGGTCTCAACCTCAAGCAATCCTCCCACCTTGGCCTCCCAGAATGTTAGGATTACAGGCATGAGCCACCATGCCCGGCCAGTTCTCTCATATTTGTTAAGTGCTCTTTCTTGTGTTTTTTCTCTGGGTCTTCTTCCTACCTTTTATTGCAGTTATTTACTTAGATTTTTCTGTAGATAGGTATTCACTTTTTTTATCTGATTGATCTCATTCATTCTCATGGTTGCTCCTGGCTTCTAGAAAAGTCCTCAAACACCAGTCCATGGACCAGTTGCATCAGAATCAATCAGGGTACTTGTTAAAAATACAGCTTCCCAGGGGTCACTGGGATTGAAACTTCTGGGATTCAGGATTTTAACATAATTTTAAGGAGAAAATCACATTTAAGGATCTCCAAGGGAGAAGATGGTCTGGTGATTGGTGTTCTAGGAGATGCTGCCGCTACTTACATTTATTTCTTTAGTCAATCCTGAGGGTTTCCTGAGCTCTAGACCTCTCATTCTAACAGATTGCTGGTCACCTGTCAACTCATCCCAAAGGTGCTGCAACTATGTATGGTCCCTACGTTTCTTCTTCAGTTAACGACACTATTTATACTCACCACCTACAGCCACCCAGGTGAAAAAGCTGTTACTTATAACTTTTCTCCTTTCTCACCTCTACATCTGATGGATGACATACTCCAGCTGAACAGGTTTGTGAAATATCATCTTAATAATACCTGGTTTTTCACTTATTGCACTATGACCATTTACTTCACACCTTCATCTCTCTCTCAAAGTATTGTAATAGTTTTTAGACTTGTCTAACATTCCAATTCTCTTATCTCTAATCCATCTACTACATTTCCATAAGAGTCATCATTCTAGGGCGGCACTGTCTTGTAGAACTTTCTGCAATGATGGAAATGCTCTATATCTGCATTGTCCAGGATGGTAGCCCCTACCTCCATGTGGCTATTGAGAGCTTCAAGTGTGGTCAGTGTGAGTGGAGAGCTGAATTTTAAATATAATTGAATTCAAATTGATAGAGCCACTTGAATCTAGAGGCTACCATATTGAACAGCACAGTTCTAAAATATGGGCCTTTTTATATATTCCTATCCCATTGCTTTTAGAAAGCTCATTACTTGTCAAATAAGGTCTAGAGTCAGTAATATGACATTGAATGACCTTCATAATCCAACCTCCTTTTCAGTTTCTACCACGACCACCACCCCTATCCCAATTCCACATGTGCTCTAGTGCTGTAGAACCTTGCTTTTCCTAAACAAGCCATAGTTTTAGAAGTCCCAGCTTTTGATACTGCTCTTTTCTCTATCTAGAATACCCTTCCTTTAATTCCTGCCTTCCAAAATTTAACCCATTTTTCAAAGTCTAATAAAGAAAGCCCTTTCCCTACCCCCAATAGAAGGAATATCCCCTTATCATTGACCTTGGACAAGCCCTTTAGCCTGTCTCAGCCCAGTTTTCTCATCTGTAAAGTGGGAATGATAACATTTCCTCTTTTACAGAATTGTTGGGAGATTAGATACTGCATTATTCAGCCTCTCCCACTGAGAAAGCGTGCAATAAAAACAGCTGTTATTTTCTGTCCTCCTGTAACATTTATTATGTGGTATTAGAGATCTTTCCAGATGAGACTCTCTCTCCTTAAGACTGTGAGCTTGTTAACAGCAAAGCCTCAATTCCTGTTCACTGTTGTCCTCCAGCATCTGGCACATTGTAGTCATTTGACAAATGCCTTGGCTGGGTGGCGAATAAATAACTGAGTGAGTCAATTACTCGCATAGGATGTCACAGAATTTTTTTTCAAGTATGCCTTTTTTGTGTATCTTTAGGGAGGAGTAAAAAAGACATATAATTGCAGCAAGAATGAGAAAAAGAGGATGCCATCAACTTTTCTTTTTAAGCATCAAATCTTTCTTACTGCTGCCCAGAAAAACTGGCATAAGCCTGTTGTTAAATCTGTTCTCCTTGCTTGACTGGAGTATGAGCTCTAACATTTTGTTATTTTGACTTTCCTTTCTGGGCCCCCTGGGTCCTCGCCCCTCCCCCCATGGGTACTAAGCTTTCATCACTGTCACCAAGGCAACAGCAGGGATGCCTCATTCCTTTCAGCTCTGCATAGCTAAACTCTAGTCGCCTTTGTCCACTGAGCTAGCTGAATTCTTTATACGTACACCACTAAATCAACTATCTTGTATACAGAACTTTGCCCATTTTTCTACCTTACAAAAAAAAAAAAAAAACAGATGTATAAGAATTTCTTCTCCTGGGAATGTCCTTTTTCCAGACCCATCAATACTCTTGAATACACCAGACATTTTTGATCCCTAGGAGCAAATATAAAAATTGCCAGTTTAGCCTTTGTAAGTCTGTCCAATATAAATGCGGGTCAATTTTAAAGTACACAACAGAGCATTCATAATGGATTTCCCTTTTAAAAGCACAGTAGACCAAAAATAAACCTGACAAAGGGCAGCTGTAGAGTTTTAACATGTGGAAAACTCCACAGGCAGTTATGTAACTGGAAAGAAACATGATAAATATTTCACACCGTTAGATGAACTTCCCACTCTGAGACTTGAAAAAGCAAAGAACGCAAAACACACCTTAAATCTCCAAGGAGCAAAAAGCCTAAATGGAGAAGAGACCAAGGCTATCGCTAAAATCTGAGACCTGACTTCCAGCACGAGTCTTGGTTGCTTTTTCTATATTTTTTATTTTTTTCTCGAGTCCGAGGTGGAGCCCGCGAACCTCATCTTGTCGGAGCGCCTCCCCTTCAGCTTCGCTCCTTGGGCAGAAATTTTCCAAAAATCTCCACCCTTAGGCTGAAAAGCCCGAAGAACTTTTGAGCCAAGGAGGGGAAGAAAGGACTTGGGGCAAAGCAGGAGTTTCCCCACCCATACACACCGCCATCCCCCGCACACCCTCTGCCCGCCCGCGCTCCCCGCCCCCGGGCTCCCGGCCCTGGGGACAGCTGGCAGCCCCGCGCAAGACCAGACACAAAGCCGATCAATCCCAGCGGCGCGGGGGCGGGGGACGAGCCGCCAGGGCTGTCCCTTCCGCTGCTCGCCTCCTGCTGCCCCCTCACTAGGACCCCGCGGACACCTTGCCCGGCTTTCACGCCCTCCCCGTCTCACCCCAGCCCCCCTGAAGGAGCCGCCCAGAGCCCCCCAGCCCGGGGCAGCAAGACCTGCCCTCGGCTGCCGGCTGGGAAGGCGCGCGGGGAAGCGGGAAACTGACATCCCACCAGGACCCGCCCCTCCGCCGCCGCCCCAGAGTTCAAGGGCCCCCACCGGCCTCCCGCGCTCCTGCGGCCGGGACCCTCGACCGCGGCGGAGCGGCCGGCTCGGGCCCGGGGAAGATGGCGAGGAGGAGCCGCCACCGCCTCCTGCTGCTGCTGCTGCGCTACCTGGTGGTCGCCCTGGGCTGTAAGTTGCTCGGGTACCTCTGCCCTGCCACCCGCTCCCGCTCGGACCAGCCTCCCGAGACCCGCAGCCGCCCGAGCGGCGCTCGCCGACCGCGTCTCGGCGGCTGCGGGCGGCGGGTCTGGGCGGGCAGCCGACTTTGCACCCGGCGAGCCGGGACCCGGGGGTGCGGGCGGGTGCGGGCGGGGGGCCAGAGGTCTTGGGTTTCTTGTCAATAGCGTCTGATTTTGTCAGTTTTACTTAGAGAAAATTAAGAGTCCCCCACTAGCCGGTTCTCCTCTTTTTGCAAAGTTGGGGTAAGTTTTCGAAGACGCAGGGGCGTGATTAGAATGCAGAACTAACTACTCGGGAGATGCTAAGATCCCAAGAAAGATGGCATCGCCCCGAGGCAGGGCCGGCCACGCTTTAGGTACCGGACGAGGGGGCCCTGTCTGCGTGGTCTCGGCTTTTAGCGCCCCGGCCGTGCGGGTCACTTGCGGAGCACCTGCGCGGCGGGAGCGGGGGAGTTCGCGGCTGCTGAGCCAGAATTACCCTAATCCCCTCCACCTGCACGTCTACGTTCGGTTAGAGGAGTCCGGTCTGGCGTCTCTAGCCAGCTGCTGTGTCCTCAGGGGACGTCCGGCGGGACGATTGCTAGAAAGATGCAGGAGCCCAATGATCCAGTGGCTGGGGAGACGTCGTCCCAAAGCCAATTTCACGGGATGACTTTAAACAGGATTTTCACAGCTTCTGGGCTCATGGGATTTAAAATCCTGGGAACGTTGCCTTTTCTTTTCTTCGCGTTAACTTTTTAGGAAAATGCAGGAAATTACAATAGACCTTCAGCAATGAAGTCCTGCTTTTGCTTTTTCTTTCAGTTCCCCCCTTTTTCCTCGTTTTTCTTTAGTTCTCTCTTTTTTTCTCTTCTTTCCTTTTTTTTTTTTTTTTGGTGTAAAATGAGTTATTGTTGCTATTCAAGTTCTGGTAATACAATGCTTATAATACTTACAATAACCTGCCGGATGAGTGTCTAGTACCGCGGTATAGTGATATTTTCTCACGCTCTCCCTGCCCAAGCTATGTCCCTTTGTGGGGGAGTAAGGTGCAGATTGTCTCAGGGAAGGGACATGTGCTGACCTATATTATAGAAGATCAAACTAGGAAGGCAAAGTTTCACAACAAAACCCTTATGCGATTTTGAAATAACAATTCGTATCGTACTGAACACACAGAAAAAATGAACAGTGGTGAAAAGCAACAAAGAGGCAGGCTGAAGGAATTGTAACAACAGAACTGAGAAAGTTAGGTATTCCACTGAAATCCTAAATTTCAAATAAAAAAGACTGTGCCTTTTAGTGTAGAACTGTCACTAACTAAAAACAGAAAATTGTTTTTCTCTGCTATTCAGTCATCAAAATAGAAACAATACATTCTTAGCTTGAAAGTGTAGCAGAGAAATAACTAAGAGACAAACTAAGGCTTAGATGAATAAGCAAATAACCTCTTCTTCAAACTTTGTGTTAATATAACACAGTGGCTCAGCTAACCCTTGTTCCTATGGGGCAGCAGTCTGCAACCTTTTTGGCACCGGGGACAGGTTTCATGTAAGAGAATTTTTCCACGGACTCTAGGGGCGGGGTGGGGGGATGGTTTCAGGATGATTCCAGTGCATTACATTTATTGTGCATTTTATTCCTCTTATTATTATATTGTAATATAATAATGAAATAATTATACCATTCACCATAATGCAGAATCAGTGGGAGCCCTGGGCTTGTTTTCCTGCAACTAGGCGGTCCCATCTGGGGGTGACTGGAGATAGTGACACCTGAAGTGTGTTGTTTATGTCCAGTCTACTCTGTCTTCTCGTTTTGGTTGCTGTCACTGCAGAAAACCCTGCTTTACAATGATAGGATGTGGGAAATGGACGCAGGCTTTTCAGTGCTTTTGTGGCAATCTCAGGATATCCTACCTTGACTGTGATCCGAAACATATGGAGATTTGAAGTTGTCTCAAACATACTTTTAATGTCACCATCATTTGCAATCTCAAGCAGTTGATCCTCTTCTAGCATGGACAAAGTCAATTCACCTGGCTTAGTCACAAATGGGTCTCAGATCCATTCCTTCCCAGTTCGGGGTCTTTGTGGTTGGGAGGTAATGCTCAAACTCTTTTGAATGCTGAGATAGGTGATCATGCACCAGCTGGGAGAAAGAAGAACCTGGCTCAGTCTCTTTCGAAATCTCTGCTAATGTTTGAAACATGTCAAAAATTCCAGTATTCACTCATTGCCCCCATAATTCCAGTTTGGCTTTGAATGCAGCCACTCTGTTTGCCGACTTGAACACAGTTCTCCCCTGAAGTGACAGATTGAGTTCATTGAGCAGGTTGAATACGTTATACAAGTAAGCAAGTTTTATGACCCCTTCTGTGCACACTAAAATGTTCTGCCAGTGGTGATTGTTTTTCTAAAAGAAATCTCTGGAGCAGCTCTAGTAACTCAAAAGCTCTGGCCAGTGATCTACCTTTAGAAAGCCATCTCACCTCTCACATCTCACATAAGGGAAGTCATATGTGCTCTGCGTTCATCTCCTCACAGAGCTGTGTGAACAGATGTGAGTTAAGGGCATGTGTTAGGTCATTAAATATGAAATGTCTGATTTTGAATCAAAAGTTCATTTGTTATAACTCAAACAAAAAGCAGTACAATTAATCAAAGTATGTGCATAAACTATTCACACAATTTTGCCATCTCAACGGTAGCTTGTTTATGCCAGCAGCAAAGAAGCCTGGAAAGGGAGTGGCCATAAAACTGCGAAAGACGTTTTCCACAGCTTGTTGATACTTGAATATTTATCATTGCAAGAAGTGGTCCAAAGCCTGGAAGAAGTGGTATTCAGTTGGTGCAAGGTCTGGTGAATATGGTGGATGACAGAAAGTTTCTAAGTCCAGCCTCTGTAGTTTGAGCAGCGTCGTTTGTGCGACATGTGGTCAAGAGTTGTCTTGGGGCC
>NW_012139302.1:2744990-2747662 GCF_000956105.1 Propithecus coquereli | reverse complement strand
AAAAGAAGAGTTGTCTTGGAAGAGGATTGGCCTGTCTCTGTTGACCAATCTTGGTTGCTTAAGCACAAGAACCCTCAATATTTCATCCAATTGGTTGCAGTAGACATCCACTGTAATAGACTGACCAGGTTTCATGAAGCTCTAGTGGATAATACCAGCTCTGGACCACCAAACAGACACCATTAGCTTATTTTCATGAATATTCAGTTTTGGACTGTGTTTCAGCACTTCATCTTTATCTCACCATCGTGCCAAATGCTTTTGACTGTCAACAAGAATCCATTTTTCATCACACTTAACAATACCATGTGGAAATGCTTCATCTTTATGTCGTGACAGCAAAGAAAGGCAAGCTTTGAGCCGATTTCTCTTCTGATGCTCGTTTAATTCATGTGGTACCCATCTATCCAGCTTCTTTACCTTGCCGATTTGTTTCAAATGGTCCAATGTTGTTGGACTAGTAAAGTCAAACCTTGCTGCTAATTCATGTGTAGATTGAGGTGGATTCGCTTCCACTACAGCTGTTAGCACATTATTATCCACCTTGGTGTCAGGTCACCCATGTGGTTCATTTTCAAGATTAAAATCACCAGAATGGAATTTCTCAAACCATCAACATACTGTGTGTTCATTAGCTACATTCTTCCCAAATACTTAGTTGATATTTTGAGCTGTCTGGTTCCATGTATTGGTTCCACGACAGAACTCATATTAAAAAATAACATGAATTTTTGGCTTATCCATGGTTTCACAAAAATTGCTCTAAAAGAAAATTTTAAAGATAATCATAAGCCAAAATGTGCGTTCGAAAGAATGAGGTTGTACCTTCACAATAAAAATGAAACAAGAAATGTCAAAATGAAATGCCAGAGATAGCAACTGTCTAATTTAGTACTTCAGAAAATCTGAAGATTTCATACTTAATAACCTAATACTTTTATGTGGTTGATCATTTTAATCATATCCTGCAAAATGTTGTTTAGTTCAGGTGACATTTTTTGGCTAGCCAGCATTTCCCTGTAGATGACACAGTACATAGACTCACATTAAGAATCGGCCTCCTTGACCCAAGTAGTGAAACCAGAAAGTAGTCCAGTCGTGGCAGCCGTTCCGTCTGTGCATATACCGACACAAAATGACCAATTCAGTTTTCCTGCCTTGTAATCATTCAGAGACTTGAATAGTTCTGCAGGTATGGTGTTGATTGGCAACAAAAGTGCACATAATGTATCCTCACGCACATCCTCCTGAAAAATATATCACACAAAACAAGCATTGTTGCCTTGTTATCAACATCGGTAGACTCGTCAACCTGGATTGTGTACCACAGTGACTCATTAATCCTCTCTAACAATTGTGCCTCAATATCCTCTGCTGTTTCATCATTTTGTCTAGTTGTGGTGGTAGCCAAAAGAGGAACATGTGCCACCTTTAGAACTGTAGCCTCTCTCAAAGTTCACGGCAAATGTCCTTACCAATAGGCAGGCTCAACTCTTCACCAATAGTAAAGGGCTTCTTAGCTTTAGCAATGTGGTTAGCCACTAAGAATCATGCTCTCAATGCAGATATACTTGATGAAGTGGTGGCCTTCAATAATTACTTCTGTTCTTTGTGTTCTCA
Organism: Propithecus coquereli; assembly: GCF_000956105.1. Taxonomy (NCBI): domain Eukaryota; kingdom Metazoa; phylum Chordata; class Mammalia; order Primates; family Indriidae; genus Propithecus; species Propithecus coquereli. The sequence goes on along the minus strand of NW_012139302.1, from coordinate 2,746,042 downwards.
TTTTTTTCTTCTGAACTCCAAAACCTTGTCTTTTAATGTAGGGTGCTTGGTCTCCCTGTGGCAAAGCAGTTTTGAAGGTTTCATAGCTTCATTGGATAGCTGGTCACCACATATTATACAAAGTGAGCTTGGAGAATATGAATCACCTCTGTTGCAATGAACCCATAATTTAAGTAGGACTCTTGGTATTTTCTTTTAAATGCTTTCATTTTGTTGGCAGTCTTAGAGTCTTCTGCTGTCTCGTCATTGGGTCTTTCCTCATTTTCAAAGAAGCTCTCTAGCAACGTTTGTTTTTTACTCATTTTGCTAAGGTTACATTGTGAGCTTACCCAAACCTTGACTCAGACAAGTGCATCGTATGCGAAAGAGGCGCAGATGAAAGTGGTAAATAAAATAATGTGCAGGCCACACACAGATTAAAATAAGTGTTGGATTCTGATTTAAAGCCTGCCACCAGATGCAGCTGTACAATTGAAGTAAGGTGCTCACTTGCCACTAGAAAGCCTGCCTCCAGATGCAGCGTAATTGTCACTTGCCACTCACTGATAGGGTTTTGATATGAGTCTGCAAGCAATTGATTTATTATGGTCTGTGTGCAGTCAAACCTCTCTGCTAATGATAATCTGTATTTGCAGCCACTCACCAGCGCTAGGGTCACCACCTCAGCTCCACCTCGGATCATCAGGCATTAGATTCTCATAAGGAGCTCACAACCTAGATCCCTCACATGCACAGTTTATAGGGTTCAACCTCCTGTGAGAATCTAATGCTACCACTGATCTCACAGGAGGTGGAGCTCAGGCTGTGATGTGAGTGATGGGGAGTGGCTGTAAATACAGATGAAGCTTTGCTTGCTCTACTACTGCTCACCTCCTGCTGTGCGACCTAGTTCCTAACAGGCCACAGACTGGTACCAGTTGGCAGCCTGGGCGTTGGGGACCACAGTTGTAGGTAATTAATTGGGAGATGTTGGGGACCTTTTCTATATTGTTCCTGGAATGCCAAAAGGTCTGGCACTGCAAGAGTATTTTCTTTGTCTTTTTTTTTTTTTA
>NW_012139302.1:2742908-2744389 GCF_000956105.1 Propithecus coquereli | reverse complement strand
TTATTTATTTTCTCATTTATTGTTTTATCAGTATGGGTTCAGAAATATTTGTTTTGTACTTTGAGTTATAATCCAATACTATTTTATTTATTAAAGGCTTAGTGGATTTCTTATGCTGGTATTACATACTCATCCTTTTATTTGTTTGTTTTTGAGACGAAGTTTCACTCTGTTGCCCTGGCCTAGAGTGCAGTGGTGTTATCATAGCTCGCTGCAACTTCACATTCCTGGGCTCAGGAATTTGAAGCAATCCTCCTGCCTCAGCCTCCTAAGTAACTGGGACTACAGGCTCGTGCCACCACACCCCACTAATTTTTCTGGTTTTTTGTAGAGACAGGGTCTCACTGTGTTGCTCAGGCTGGTCTTGAACTCCTGGCCTCAAGCAATCCTCCTGCCTTGGCTTCCCAAAGTGTCAGGATTACAGGTGTGAGCTACCACACCCAGGCTCATATTCATCTTTTCAATATTCCTCCCAAATATAATTGTACCTCTCTTTTGTACTAATCCTATCATGTAAAGTATCATGCTTATTTCATTTTTCCTTTTATTTTTGTTACTTATCAACATTTTTATATCTTAGTAGTCTGGAGAATTGCTTTTTAAAAATTTTTTATGATCATGGGTACATACTAGTTGTATATCTTTATAGGGTACATGGATCTTTTGATACAGGCATACAATGTGAATTAATCAAATCAGGGTAATTGGGATATCCCTCAACTCAGGCATTATCATTTCTTTGTGTTAGGAACATTCCAATTCCACTCTTTTAGTTATTTTAAAGTATACCCTTACTGTTGACTATAGTCACTTTGTTGTGCTATCAAATATTATTCATGCTAGATAACTATATTTTTGCACCTATTAACTGTCCCCATTTTATCTCCCTCTCCTGGATACCCTTCCTAGCCTCTGGTAACCATCATTCTACTGTCTGTATCCATGAGATCAATCGTTTTTAATGGTTAGCTCCCACATATGAGTGCAAACCTGTGAGATTTGTCTTTCTGTGCTTGGCTTATTTAACTTAACATAATGTTCTCTGATTCCATCCATGTTGTTGCAAATGACAGAATTTCATTCTTTTTATGGCCATATAATATTCCATTGTGTATATGTACCACAATTTCTTTATCTATTCATCTGTTGATGGACATTTAGGTTGATTCCAAATCTGGGCTATTGTGAATAGTGCTGCAATAACATAAGAGTCCAAATATCTTTATAATATACAAAATTCCCCACCTTTGAATATATACCTAGCAGTGAGATTGCTGGGGCATAAGGTGCTATTTGTTGTTGTTCCTGTTATTTAAACTATGATTTCAGTATCTCTATTGATGGATGGACATTTATTTTTGTGTTTAGTCTAATTAGATTTTTCTTTCCCACTCCATCAGGGAAGGAATCTCTTTTTTTTTTTTTTTTTTTTGAGACAGAGTCTCACTCTGATGCCCAGGCTAGAGTGCCATGGCGTCAGC
>NW_012139302.1:2738555-2739935 GCF_000956105.1 Propithecus coquereli | reverse complement strand
TGAACGTGAAGTCCTAGGACGTTACTGTACACTCCTATAGACTTTATAAACACTGTACACTTAGGCTATACCAAATTATTTTTTTAAAAAGTATTAATAATTGTGCTATCACATACTAGGCAATAGGAATTTTTCAGCTCCATTACAATCTTATGGGACCACCATCGTGCATGCCGTCCGTCATTGACTAGAATGTCATTGTGTGGTGCATGACTGCCTTGAAATGCAGTTAATTAAATTTAATCAGAGCTCTGGTTTTGGAGGACATTTTTTTTAACCGTGTGTGCCACATTTTCAATTTTCCCTTCAGCTCCCAATATATAAACGTGAAACAGTAGCTCTTTTGGATACTATTTATTTTCTATCAATATTACTCTCTTTCCCATCGTTGGGAAAGATTCAGTGTTGTTCTAAGTGTTTCCAGAGTTTCCCTGAGTTGCCACCCTTACGGAGGGTTATTTGATTTGATTTGATGGGCACGAGAGTGGCCTTCTATGTTCCTAAGTGTGCAAGTGCATGCATGCATGAGAGAGAGAGAGAGAGAATATGAATGTGTGTGCTTAAATGAATGCGTGCTGGCAGGACCACAAAACCCTACTCTTTGAATCTTCAGGCCAGTGAGTGGGCAGGAAATGTTCTCCAGTTTGAATTGTTCTTACACTTTATGAGCAAAGACGCCAAGAACTGTACTGGACCTAGTCCTATGAAAGTGTTTCAAGAACTACACTCTTAACTGTCCACTGTCTTGGCTCAAAAAGTCCTAAGCAAGAATCCTTTGTGAGCTTAACAAATAGTAATTTTCCTTCTTTACTAAAGAGTCTTGCTTTTCTCTCTCTTATGTCATTAGCATCAAGTTTTTATTTGTTTTGTTGGATTTTCTGTTTTGTTTTGATGTTCAAAATTTTCCACAGGGACCACTTGGAACAGATTTGTCTTTATCTTTGTAGAAAGAACATAACCCTGTCTGTTCCTTTATGCTCAGTTTTTCCAGTTTGCTTGCTCTCATTTTGTCAAAGCAGTCACCTGCTGTTTTTAGTCTTAGCTTTCTTCACACTGTGAAACTTGCTAAATACTTTACTATGGACAAAACCAAAGATAAAAATAAATAATTATTAAACACATTTACTATACATTTGAAAATAATATATGCATAGGGTAAATTCAAATAGCGCAGAAAGCTTATAAAATGCAAAGTAAGTCTCCTTTCTAGCCCTCTTGACTCCTATTCTATGCCTCACTGGTAACCCATTCTTAAGTTTCTTGCATGTAGTTCCAGAAAATTGGCAGAGATAGTTCCAGTGTATATGAGCATACCTGTATAGTTTCTTTAAAAGTAAAAATCAAAATTTATTATGCTTACTATTCTGCACCTTCCAGCAA
>NW_012139302.1:2736109-2738505 GCF_000956105.1 Propithecus coquereli | reverse complement strand
TGTGGGATTAAATATCACCATAGATTTCTCTGTGGTGATATTTAAGCTGATTTCTCAAAAAATAACAGGAATAAGTGCTCAGTGTTGGGGTGGGGTGGGCACTGAATGTTTTTTGGGATCTCTCAGAGCCAAGGAGTTGGGTATGAATGAGAGCAGTTCCTGACACTGTCTGGCTGGTTGCAGCTGATCATCAGATCTGGACTGGAACCCGAGTCAGGCACTTGGCCTGGTTCTGTAATCTCTCTTCAACTGATAAGGACTGTGGTGGGAGAAAGAAGTTTGTATCTTTTGTAAAATCATAAGATTCTGCTTCTATGGCAGAACTGACACAAAACAGCTCTCCAGGGAATCAATGCTAGGAAAATTTTTCCTTCTGTAATCGTTGTTAAGAACCAAGCATCATAGTCAATTTGCTGGAGAGAACTTCCATCCTGGCATGGTCTCAATTATCTCATGGACAGAAAGGTCAAATTGAGTTGGCGGGGGCACTTGACAGCCATTTCAAGACTGTGACAGAAGTGACATTAAAAAAAGGATGAAGTCAAAAATAGAAACTTCAGCCTAATGAGCAAAGTGAATTCCCTATGATTGAGAACGCTCATTTATCCTTTCATGCGAGCTCATTTATCCTTTCATGCAAGCCCTCCCATGGGCTCAATGAGAGGAGCCCATGGGAGCTTACAGATGTTCACCACCCACGATTTCCATTGCGTTGGTTTCCTCCTGTGGGCCTTTTTGGTGGAGATGTATTAGAACGAGGGAGGCAACAGCTGCTGTGTTTGTTGAAGTCAGACCGTTAACGGCTAAATAAAGGCCGTTATTTAAAATAACATTTTTCCCCATCCCATAGAGCTATAGCGGTAGTACTGCTGAGTCAATACTCCAGTATACCCCTCTTACCAGATTAATGTTCTGAGGAAGATGAGGGTAAGGTTGGAAAAGGGGAATCAGAACCTGGGTCAACTACCTCCTTTAGCAAAAGCAGAAGAAAACTTAAAGCTAGACGCTGTTTTCTTGGATGGTGTTACTGTTAACAAAGCTAGAACTCAGAAAAACAACCCAACTGTTATTAGTTTCCTATTGCTGTAGAAACAAACGGCCAGAAACAATTCAACATAAATTTATTATCTTAAAGTTCTAGAGGTCAGAAGTGTGAAATAGGTCTCACTGGGCTAAAAGCGGGGTATCAGCCGAGCGATCCTTCCGAAGGTTCTAAGGGAGAATCTGTTTCTCTGCCTTTTCCAGCTTCTAGAGGCCGCCCACTCTTGGCTCCATTCCCCCAGCTCCTAAGCCAGTGATGCCAGGCTCTCAGCTCTGCAGTTCTCTCTCTTCTGCCTCCTCCTTCTGCCTAGCAGGACCTTTGTAATTACACTGGGCCCACCTGGGTAATTCAGGATATTTTTACCCATGTCAGGGTCAGCTGGATAGCAACTTTAATTTAATCTACAACTTTAATTCCCATTTACCACGTAAAGTAACATATTTATAGGTTCTGGGAAGTAGGATGTGGACATCTTTGGGAAGGGCATTATTCTGCCTACCATGCCAACCATAATTAGGGTATGCACAACAGCAGTATAATCATTGTTTTGGCCAAGAATATTCCAGATCCTATGGAGCAATGATAACTTTTACCTTTAAATTATAATTCATAGTAATATAAAGCTGTATTTTTTATGAGTTGTATTTCACATTGCATAGTATAGTGGTAAAGAACATGTATTCTGATACTGAACTTTGTGCTGTTACTGGCTGTGCGACCTTGTACAGTTGCTTAATGTCCGTGTGTGTCAGTTTACATATCTGTAATGGTGACAATCCCCATAATAGTGCTTACCCCGTAGAGGTTTGGGGAGAATTAAATACGTTGACATGTATAGCACACTTAGAAAACTGGAGAAGCCATTGAAGGGTTTTATCACAGACTATCAGTCAGATTTGCATTTCAAGAGAACACATTGGTTGGGTGTGGACAATGGAAGGATCGAGGTGCTGGAGAGTTGAAGTGGGGAGACCAGTTAGGTGCTATTGGAGTGGTCTCGGCAATTACTCACATAAGCATTTCTTTTATATAGTTTATTGAAACATACACACACGCATAATTAGACATATATATATCACCACAGAGAATTGTTTTATATAGTTATGTGTCACTTGACGAACAATGGGAATACATTTTGAGAAATGTGTCATTAGGCAATTTCATCATTGTGCCATCATAAAGTATACTTACACAAACCTAGTAGGTACAGCCTACTACACACCTAGGCTATCTGGTATAGCCTACTGCGCCTGGGCTACAAGCCTGTATAGCATGTAACTGTACTGAATACTGTGGGCAATTATAACACAATGGTGAGAATTTATATACCTAAACATATCCAAACTTAGAAAAG
>NW_012139302.1:2730516-2732532 GCF_000956105.1 Propithecus coquereli | reverse complement strand
GCAATGACAGAATACCTGAGACTGGATAATTTATAAAGAAAAGAAGTTTATTTAGCTCACGTTTCTGGAGAATGGGAAATTCAAGATCAGGCAGCTGCATCTGGCGAGGCCCTCATAACATAGCAGATGGCACCATACACGGGAGCGCCTGTGGGAGCAGCAGGTAGGTACATGCAAGAGACAAAACATAAAGCGCTGCCTCGCTTTATAGCGACATGCTCTCTCTCGGTAACTAATCCAGTCCTTCGATAGCAAGGGCTCACTCCCGTGAGAATTAACCCAGTCCCATGAGAGAGGCATTAAGCTCTTAAACACTTCTTAGAGGTGCTACCGCCTCTCTACACCATTATATTGGGAATCACATTTCCAGCACGTGAATTTTGGGAGACATACTCAAACCATAGCAGAGCCTGATAAAGTGATCTTGATGTCCAAACCAAAGATACTTTTCCTGGATGTTCTTGTCCAGTATTCATAACATTTTCTTGTGGGATCTTGATACTTGCTCAATTAGCATTGAAAAAATTTCCGCTGGATTCCAGGTGACCCATCATTTCCATCTAAGTGTATCATCTCCCAGTTCAGCTTTAGGCAGATGCCAAAATGAGATACATCGTAAGAATCTCAGCTCTGTTGTACTTCTCTCCCAGAAAAGCTGTCTGAAGATGTTGGAATATTCGAAAAACCCTGTGTGGAGTAGTGATCTTCAAACTTTTTTGATTACACATACTACTGCTTTTAAAAAGAGTGTAGGCCCCAACGTAAGTTTTTGGTTACAAATTATATACATATATTTCTGTGCCAGTATATTACATTAATTATAAAAATACCTAGAATAAATATCAAATGAATGAGATAATGGAGAATTAAACAATAATACACTGGGGAGGGCAAAAATGAGGTGGTGGTAGCCTGTATTACGGCATTTTATAAAGCCTCTATGATTAACACACTGTGGGGTTTGTGAGTAGACAGACCAATGGAAGAGAATATAAAGTCCAGAAATTAGATCAACTTCATTTAGAACCAACTCATTAAAAGAAAATAAAATATAAACATCAAAATAAAAGACACAAAAAAACCAAGAGAGTTCACGGAAGAAAAATTTAAATGACTCTACAGATATGAAACTTTGCTCAATGTAACTTAAAATGCAAATTAAACTGTCCCAAAGACAGTATTACTTCCATTAGCAAAACCACATGACTCATCCCATCCGCATACTCCGTTATTGAAGCTGTACAGAATCAGGCGTTCTTACACACTGCTCATGGGTCTGCGTAATGGTACAACTCTATGGAGGGGAACCAGCAATATGTAGAAAAATTACAAATCTGCTTGTTGCCCCATCAACCCCACTATTGGGAGCCTAGTCTAAAGCTGTAGTTGCAAAATAGGGCATGATTTATGCATAGTATTATTTATTTCAAAGTTATTCTAAAAAAGTGAAAACAATAGAGGATTGGCTGAGTAAATAACGAAATGGTATGCAGGGTAGCCATATAAAGGAATGAGGATAATCTCTATGTACCGCTATCTCTATCTAAGATGTAATAGTGAAAAAAACAAGGTACAGAACAGAATAATGTAACATGCTACATTTTATGTAAGAAAGAAACACTGGGAGGTTAAATGAAAACTATTAACAAAAAGTGGGAGGGACAGGAATGGAACAGATGCCTCTTACTACAACTTATAACATAGATTTGATTTTGAAAACTTAAATGCTTTATTCTAAAATATAAAATTCACTAAAATAGCCATCTCTAGAAATTGAAAACATGTTGAAAGAAATGAACTTACTGTATATAAAATCAGTGATATAACCACAGAGAGGAAAGAATTATTTCAATCTGAACTTAAAACATAATATTCCACTGAATAGTAGAATATATTTTAAGGACAAAGATAGCTGCAAATACATTTTAAACTTCAGTAATTTAAAATAGTGGTTTTGTTCTTTTGAAGCTACATTATATTACAGGATAATGCAGATCAGTAATTATACTAATATAT
>NW_012139302.1:2729518-2730466 GCF_000956105.1 Propithecus coquereli | reverse complement strand
GAATGGGAAAAGTTCCAACCCAGATCCAATTAAAAAGTCTGAAGGAGAAGAACATATGTGCCAACCCCAGGGAGGACAGAGACTCTAGCAGTAGCTAAGATTCACAGACAAGTGCAAATGGGTGCTATTTTTAAAGGAGACCAAAGAAAAGCAATGACCACAAATAAAAAGGGAACATGTGGAACTAATGGGAAAGTGCTAAATTTGAAAAAGGAGAATGGTGTTTGTTTTAAAAAATGCTCTAGAGGCACTTTCAAATAAGAATGTATTCTAATCAGAGGCAGAACTGACACAATGGAATAAACAATAACTCAAGTGTCTATTTGTCCAATAATATAAACACATAATCATCTATGTCATAAAAATATTAAAATTTTACATAAGTATATTGGAGCCATGGGATCATTGTGCTTAGCCCATAGGATGCTTTTGGTCCCAAAATGAGCCAGGCTCTTTTGTACTCTGTGTGTGTGTGTGTGTGTGTGTGTGTGTGTGTGTGTGTGAGCAAGCAAGTAAACGTCTATGCCATTTTACCTAAATACAATACTTCCTCCCAACCTCCATTCTTCTCTGTTGTTGTTGCTATTGTTGTAATGTTCTCCATGTGGCCAAATACAATTTCTCCCTGAAGGTCTAACTGCAAAATTCCTTATATCTTCTCTTACTCCTTTCCAATGCATCCATTCCTCAAAGCTGAAGTTTACTGCATATTATACTCCGGTGCTTTTGGCATATTCCTGGTTATCTTATGTCACTCACTTGGCTATACTGTTATAATTTTTCCAGGTACATCTCTCTGGATTGTGAGTTTGTTGAGGGAAGAAACAATACATCTTCGTTTCCCTAGCACCGAGAGTAGTGCCTGACACATCGTGGTTATTTAACAATTAGTTAAATAGAATTAAGTAACCTGGAGTTTAGTGTTTATTTATTTATTTTGTAGCTTCA
>NW_012139302.1:2723839-2724975 GCF_000956105.1 Propithecus coquereli | reverse complement strand
CGTTGGAGAGTGGATGAGAAGTGTAAATTACCCATTGCTTTCCCCTGTATTCAAGTGGTAAATGAAAACAGAAATGTAGAAACACTCTGAGAGAGAGCATAGAGAAGATTAGTAGAGAGCAAAAGACTGAATTCTGGAGAATGTGCTCGCTTAAAAAATGTAAAGTAGAGACAATGATGGAAAAAATGCCCAGAGAAATAATAGACAACCGACAGAACTAGTGTCATGGCAGCCCAGGAGGAATTTTGCAAAGTCAGTTGTTATCTAGAGGTCGGGAAGATTGAAAGGAAAAGATCAGAGTGAAGCATGGGTAACCTGAAGGATTGTAAAGTAAAGAAAAAATAAAATTAACATTTGAATAGACTTTTATAATCGACAGAATGCTTGCACAGGGATTATTTTACCTAATTCTCATGTTAACATCCCTGTGAGGTACACACAAGTATTTTTATCACAGTTTCATAAATGAGAAACACAGAGGCGTAGAATATTTTTAGGACTGTACTAAAGCAGGACTGCTGACTCCAAATCCCGCATTCTTTTCTATCTGGGAGACAAGGATACTAAGAATCCACTTCAGAGTCTAAGCAAAGGTGGAAGGATGAGGAGATTTTAGGGGAAACTAAAGTGTTTTCTGGCTCTTTTGCTTTGGCAATATAAAGGCACGAGGAGGGGAGAGAGGGAGTTTCAGTCTTGTTACTTATAGATTTAGAATCAGCGTGTGTATCCCACAGGGGCACTGCAAGGATAACTAATTTTTTCTGTCATAATAAGAAAATAATTTGAGTGCTGTGTTTAGAATGTGGTTAATGGTTTACATATCTTAACGTGTCATTAAAATACTTTTTGACATTTAGTGTAATTGCAGTGTGGTTGTGTCTTAACATATAAAAATGCCTTCTACATTCACAACTTAATTGAATTTAAAGCAATATTAACCTGAAAGTTAAGCCATAAGCCTGTAATAAATATTTCATGATCTGAAAATATTATTTAACAGAATGAGAAAAATATCTAAAGAGCCACATCCAATTTGTGAGGGATTTATTATCCAATTTAGTTCCCCTAACAGCATCACAGATCATTTGAAAGAAAATGGAAAAAAGTCTCTATAATTTTCTGGCCTTTTTCCCCTA
>NW_012139302.1:2717373-2720162 GCF_000956105.1 Propithecus coquereli | reverse complement strand
TGTACATTTGATTTGAAAACAAAACATGCGCACTTCTGTTTACAACAAACATTTAATTATCTCCTATTGTGGGTTAAGCACGATGCAGGTACAAACTTGTATTGAATAGTTCCTAACATCATGGTGTTCCTAACACTATCCAATGGAAGAATTATACGTATAAAAGATTGTCGTAGTTAAAAAAAAAAGGTTTATAAAAAGTACTACATCAGGGAGAAGAAGGATGACTATGTATGTGACTACGTGTAGGAGGATGGAAGGGGCCAGAGAAGACTTTACCTTTCTTGACATTCGAATGGGATGCCGAATGACACATAGATATTAGCCATTTGGCAGGGGAGTGTAGGAGGGAAGGGGTTCCAGGCTGAGAAAATGGAGAATGCAAAGAGCTTGAGTGACTGGTAGCCCCACAGTGGTTGCCTTGAACACAGGGTTTGTAGGGGGGATCAAAGGGGAGGCTGGAAAGTCAGGAGCTACTTCTGAAAGGCCATTTGAAGGAATCTGGAATTCATCCTGAAGGCAACGATGAAGGAATCGAAATACGATCAGATTGTATTTTAAGACTCCAACTCACTTAAGAGTGAGGAGGATGTGTCGCAAACTTGTCCACATCTGTATTCATCCTTAGCAATTCCCCTCCTGAATCAAAGGAAGGAGATGTTATGGTTTGAATATTTGTCCCCTCCAAAACTCATGTTGAAATGTAATCCTTAATGTGGCAGTGTTTGAGAGGTGGGGCCTTTAAGAAGTGATTGGGTCATGAGGGCTCTGCCCTCATTAGTGGATTAATCCATTCATGGATTAATAGATTAATGGGTTATCATGGGAGGGGAACTGGTGGTTTATAAGAATAGGAAGAGAGGTCTGAGCGAGCCCCCTTGCCAGGTTACGCCCTGTGCTGCCTCCGACTCTGCAGAGAGTTCCCACCAGCAAGAAGGGCCTCGCCAGGTACAGCCCCTCAACCTTGGACTTCTCAGCATGCATAACTGTAAGAAACAAATTCCTTTTTTTAAGTAAATGACCCAGTTCCAGGTATTCTGTTATAAGCAACAGAAAACTCGAGGAGCGTCTCCGACCTGATGCTCATTTCTCACCTGTGCTCATGATCCTACTCTGCCAGTCTCCTTGGGTCCTTTCCTTCAGCTGTGATCTCCTCTCTTACGTATCTTCCACTTATCTTCATTATTGGCTCTTTTATCGCAGGCTCTAAACATTCTCAAGTCTCTACAATTTTATGTGGGAAAAAACCCCACCAGTCAAACGTCTTGAAACAGTGATCTTATATTTATTATCTCTATTTTCTTACTGAGCATTCAGCCCACTGCAAAACTGCCTCTTTCCTACGCCATTGAAATTGCTATCATTGTATCACCAATAATTTACTGGTTCCTAAATCCACAGCTTACTTTCAGTTAAAACCTCGTTTGACCTCTCTGGAACATCGAACACTGTTGACACTCCCTCCTTGAAAGTCTGCCCATCCTTGATTTCCACAGTACTATTCAGTCCTAGTTTCTCTTACTCCTCTGATGGCATCTTCTCAATCGCCTCCATGGTTTCCCTTTGTCCTTTTTCTGTCTTATTCTACTGCAGTGTTTCATGCTCTAAATTATGTTCCTCTCTGGAGAGTCACAATGTTCCTTAGCATGTAAAAGGCTCTAATAAGTCCTACAATAGGGAACTTGGTTTAACTTGTTAACCAAATGTTTCTCAAACCTTTATCACCATGGAATCCCCATCCCTCTATAACATGCTAAAAGTTAATGGCCAGTCTGAGGGAGAAGACACAGGAAAGGAGCATCAGAGAAGAGAATAGTGTCACAAAAGCTGCCAAATATGATAAATCATAAAATGCGATTTAGTTTTATCAGTACAGATTGGAGATGAAAGTTCTGTGAATAGTCTGGAATGTTACCTAGAGCTTTCATGGGAGAACTTCCTAGAGGTGATGAGACTTAAAAGGGGCCTTGAGGGTTGGAGAGAATTTTATAATAATGAAGAGGAGACAGCGCTCCCAGCTCTGGCTGCACCTCACCTCCTGAAGAGGGTGAAAAGAATAAGGAAGACTAAATCAACTGTTCTTTGTCCTTGAGGATATAAACATGGCTCTGAGGAGTGTGTTTGTTAAGGTTGGAAGGGGAGTTACTGACTACGTAAGATTGTTCTAGATCAGCATTCTTGGAACAAAGTTGACTATGGAACTTTTTTTAAATGACGGTGTTACTGGACCTCCAAAGGAACTACTGAGATAGAAAGCATACTTGTATTAAAGTAGACACTCCAAAATTAATTTATTACTGTAATTCATAATGATCAGGGTTTTCCAGAGAAACACAACCAACACGATATGTGTGTGTGTGTGTGTGTGTGTTTATGTTTGTGTAAAGAGATTTATTTTAAGGAATTGGTTCATGTGATTATGGAGACAGGCAAGTCCCAATTCTGGAGGGTGGGCCAGCAGGCTGCACAGACCCAGGAGTTGCCAATGCTGCAGTTCAAGTCCAAAGGCCATTACTGGCAGAACTCCCTCTCGCTTGAGGAAGTCAATCTTTTGTTCTATTTAGGCCTTAAGGTAATTGAATGAGACCCACTTCCATTGAGGAGGGTAACCTATTTTACTGATTTAAATGTTAATCTCATTCAAAAACACCCTCACAGAATCATCCAGAATAATGTTTGACCATATATCTGTATATCTGTATACCATGACCCAGCCAAGTTGACACACAAAATTAACCATCACTATGCCATTTTTCAATTATGTTAAATCACAACTTTAAAAAAGCAAA
>NW_012139302.1:2716229-2716753 GCF_000956105.1 Propithecus coquereli | reverse complement strand
AATGTTTTCAGCTTCAAAATTGGCTGCTTTAAAATCTTTCATTGTTTAATCTTGTGCAGCTCATCCCTTAATTTAAAAAATTGAAGCTACGTACTTCTTATACAGTAGACTCTCTTATCCTCAGTTTCACTTTTTGCAGTTTCAGTTACCTGTGGCAAACTTCAGTCCAAAAATATTAATGAAAAATTCCAGAAATAAACAACTCCCCTAGAATGGGAATCATCCCTTTGTTCAGCGTGTCCATGCTATAGATGCTGCCCACCCATTAGTTATTGACATCGTCTGCTCCTGACATCCTTGTGGCTCGATGATCCAGGATCACCTGAGGCAGATGGTCCTCCTTCTGATGAATTGTCAACAGGCCAGTTGTAGCCTAACGCTAAGTCACAATGTCTATGTCATTCACCTCACTTTATCTCATCACATAGACATTTTATCATCTCACATCATCACAAGAAAGTACAGTACAATAAGATATTTTGAGAGACCATATTCACTTCACTTTTATTACAGTATATTGTTAT
>NW_012139302.1:2713821-2716179 GCF_000956105.1 Propithecus coquereli | reverse complement strand
GGGGTTGGGGGGACCAGCTGGGACCGTGGAGCAATGAAGCCTGGTCCCTAATGTGCGGCAGACTGGTACCGTTTTGCAGCCTGGGGTGTGGGGACCACAGCATTAGCGGAATTAGGATGTTTTGTGCAGAGATTCCCAGATTCTCACAGAATTTCAAAACCAGAATTGATAATTCAGACCCAGAATTTAGAACCTAGGTTCAGAAACTCAGTTTTAACCATTTGCCCAGAGCTGATCAGACTCTGGAGAAATGATTTATAATGATTTATAATACCTGATCTCAAAAGTGATTTGTTTGACAATTATACTAGTACATTCATTTTTACTGAGAAATATAAACACCAAATGCTGGCAGTAGTTCTGGACTTGTAATGTTTAAAAGCTGTACCTATGTCTAAGAGTTAGGGAACTGCAATTTCAGGTTAAATGGCAATGAATATCCTAAATTCATATGGCTTTCAAAGCCTCATGCACCCTCTCTACTGTAGGAATGTGCCTATGACACAACCCAGACCATCTGCGTCCTTCATGAGGGGGATCCTCAGGCTTGTTATTCTTCACCTCTTTGCCACCACACCACATGTCTATTTTGGTATATGACATCTTTAATAATTTTCTACTTTACGCTAATGAAGTTTTAAGGCCATCGCTTCCTGGCACCTTAATCTTAAGGAGAACCAATTAGAACATAGACTGGTCAACAACCAGGGCTTCCATTGAGTATGTGATTCTTAATAGCATAAATTTGGGAAGATGACAGACAGTTCTTCATCTTGTCTTGAGAGTCTACTGGATTTGAGTTGACTATTGCCAACTATCTAAAATCTATAGTTAATGTCACAGGTGAACACATTGTGTTTGGCTAACATTGTCACTTGGGGAATATCAAAGAAAGATTGCAGAATACTGATATGGCTTCTTTCATGCCCTGATAGGTAGTACCTGGTGAGAAGTTCAGCCACTGATGGCTTTCATAGGCCAGTGGCTACCATTAAACATTTGAAGATGTGCTGAAGAACATTTCTTTGGAATTTTTGAGAATTTATTTTACTTTGAGAAGTTAATTTCATTTACTTCATCTCTTTCCAGTATCACCTTAAAAACTTTAATCATCCAATTGTTTGGGCAATGGAATAGCCTGAAAGTTTTCCTAAATTTGCTTATGCCTATAATTTATGTGAAAATAACTTTATACTGAATTATGAAGCACCAGTAGTCCCTCTTGTACTCAAGTTGTTAAAGAACCACAGATGGGGGAAGGCATAAAACTTTTGTGTAGTATATAATAAATATACATGGTTTATTCAAATTACTTCTTTCACCATAAACATTTATCCATGAACACTGTCTCTGTTAAAATGGCAATTTGTAATATACTCTCTGAATAATATCTTTACAACCTGTTTGAAAATGGATATGAAGCTGTTCTCAG
This sequence comes from Propithecus coquereli, assembly GCF_000956105.1. NCBI lineage: Eukaryota > Metazoa > Chordata > Mammalia > Primates > Indriidae > Propithecus > Propithecus coquereli. Next base: position 2,714,747 of record NW_012139302.1, on the reverse strand, counting down.
AGTGTCTGTCCTTATCATGTTTTATACCACTTTCTCATGACACCTTCCACTGCTTTGAGGGAGGGAGGGGACCTACAAGTAGAAATACCATTTGATCCAGCAATACCACTATTAGGCATCTACTCAAAGGAACAAAAATCATTCTGTAATAAAGACATCTGCACTTGAATGTTTATGGCAGCACAATTCACAATTGCAAAGATGTGGAAACAACCCAAGTGCCCATCAATATGTGAGTGGATTAATAAAATATGCTATATGTATACAATGGAATACTACTCAATTATAAGAAACGATCGTGATCTAGCACCTTTTATATTCTCCTGGATAGAGCTTAAGCCTATCCTCCAAAGTGAGGTATCAGAAGGTTGGAAGAATAGGCACTACATGTGCTCGCCATCAAACTGGCACTGACTGATCAACACTAAGGTTCTCACACAGTAGTAATATTCTTTGGGGGTAGAGGGGTTGGCGGTGGGTATACTCACAACTAACGGACATGGTGAGCATTGTAGGGGAGCAGAGCATGTCTCAAATCATGGTTGGGATGTGGCAGAGTCATAACATGTAACCAAAATGTTTGTACCCCAATAATTTCCTGAAATAAAAAAAGAGAGAGAGAGAAAACTATGGAGGCAGACTAAGTAGGTGCTCACCTTAGCTTCACTGCTTTCTAAAGTACTGTGACCTAAAGCAAGATATGTCTCAATCATCTCTATCTCTTTTTCTTTTTTACCCCCAGATCTAGTATCCTGAATGTTAGTGAGAAGATTGAGTATATTATCAAATTCCTACCTCATTGGGTTATTTTCTACCCAAAATAAATATTATGGGTGATATTATTTTATTTCTCACTGCTAACCCTGTATAACTTTTTATATTTGTTAGTATAATAATTGTCTATCAGTGATTATCAAAACCACATG
>NW_012139302.1:2712373-2713771 GCF_000956105.1 Propithecus coquereli | reverse complement strand
CATTTTATCATCTCACATCATCACAAGAAAGTACAGTACAATAAGATATTTTGAGAGACCATATTCACTTCACTTTTATTACAGTATATTGTTATAACTGTTCTATTTTATTATTAGTTATTGTCGTTAATCTCTTACTGTGCCGGATTTATAAATTAAACTTTACCATAGGTATGTATGTATAGGAAAAAAATAGTGTATATAGAATTCGGTACTATTGTGATTTCAGGCATCCACTGGGGGGTATTGGAATGTATCCCCTGTAGATTAGCAGAGACTACTGTGTTCCATTTTATTTTCTACATAATTAACTTCATTGTCATTCATTTGGCAAGTATTACTGAGTATCTACTACATAGCAAGCATTGTTCTTTGCCCTTGGGATTATTAGTACAGAAAATAAAGGCCCTTGCCTTTTGCCTTTTTTTTTAAGACAGTCACCCTCTGTCTCATGGGTTAAAGTGCCATGGAGCCAACCTTGCTTACAGCAACCTCAAATTTCTGGGCTCAAGAGATCCTCCTGCCTCAGCCTCCCTAGTAGCTGGGACTACAGGCACGTGCCACCATGCCCAGCTAATTTTTTCTATTTTTAATAGAGAGGGGGCCTGGTCCTTACACAGGGCTCTGGCTGATCTTGAACTCTTGAGCTCAAATGATCCTCCCGCCTTGGCCTCTAAGAGTGCTAGGATTATAGGTGTGAGCCTCTATGCCTGGCGGGGCCCCTGCCTTTAATATATAAGTACATGATATAATATGTTAGAAGATAATAGGTGCTATGGAAAAAAGAAAAACCAAAGCAGGATCAAGGGAATCAGGAATGTGGAGGGGGAAAGGTGGGGTGAAGGTGGGTTGAGATATTAAATAGGGTGGTCAGAGTAGATCTCATTACTGAGATGTCCTTTGAGCAAAGACTTGAAGGACTGAGGGAGTTGATAGATATCTGAGCAGAGGGTGGGGATTGTAGATAAAAGGAGATTCAAAGGCAATGGGCCAGATCATGTAGGACCTTCCAGGCCCATAAAAGGACTTTTACCTCGACTCTGTGCAGATTGAGAACTAGTCCAAGGTTTTGAGCAAAAGAGTGCCATGATCTGACTTAGCATTTTAAAAGGTCACTCTAGCAGATGTGTTGAGATTAGATTCTAGAAAGCAGGACAGAAGCAGGCGGCCAGTCAGGAGGCTATTGCTGCAATCCAGACAAGAGATGTTAGTGCTCAGGCCAGAGAGTGGGAGGAATGAGACGTGGTGTCCAAATTCTGGACACATTTTGAAGGTAAAGCCAATAGGGTTTCCTGATGAATTGGATATGGGCTGTCATAAATGGAATCACTAAGGGTAACTGCAGATTTTCAGCCAGAGCAACTGGAATAATTGAGTTGCTATCATCTAAGGCGGAGA
>NW_012139302.1:2706674-2712323 GCF_000956105.1 Propithecus coquereli | reverse complement strand
CTTTAAGCCTCAAGCAGTTTGAATGCTTTTGCCTACAAAAACCAAAATGCCTCCCTTAAAAAAAATAAGAACCCTTGACCTCTCACTAAATATGAAATCCAGAAGCAAGTGGTTCCAGGGCTGACTCAGGGAACACAATGAAATCATCAAGGATTTAGGTTTTCCATGTTTTTGCCTCATCGTTCTTATAGTATCTTTAGGTTTGTTTCCTCATAGTCACAAAATGGCAGCCCACATTATGGTCGAGGAATCACAATATCACATAACCACATCCAAAAGCAGGTAGAAAGGGGGCTGGTTGCATATAACTTTTTTTGAAATGAAGAAAAAGAAGTCCCTGCCTCCTGATTTCCACTTAAATCTCACTGAACAGAACCGTATCACATGGCCACCTCTGGACAAAACTCTGACAAGGGAAGTAGGGCTTTGTCTTGATTATCTTAGGCCAATCAGGATACATCCCGGAGGGCTGCGGTCCCCAGCCCCTGCACCTGTTAGGAACCGGGCCGCACAGCAGAGGTGAGTGGCAGGTGAGTGCGAGAGCTTCATCTGTATTTACAGCCGCTCCCTGTCGCTCTGCATCACCGCTTGAGCTCCGCCTCCTGTCAGATTAGCGGCAGTATTAGATTCCGCATTATGGTGAGTTGTATAATTATTTCCTTATATATTACAATGTAATAATAGTAATAGGAAAAAAGTACACAATAAATATAATGTGCTTGAATCATCCCGAAATCATCCAACCCCTCCAGCCCCTAGTCTGTGGAAAAATGGTCCTTGGTGCCAAAAATGTGGAGACTCGTGACATAGAGTATGAAATGTCTCTTAAACCATCAGGTGGTGAGATTGAATAGGTATTTGGATCTGAAGTTCAGCAAAGATGTCTAGAATGGAGATAAATGTTTGGGAATTGTCAGCATCTGGCAGTGTTTAATGCGAGGAGTCTGCATCGCATCTAAGGAAGGAAATATATAGAGAGAAGCAGAGATGACCTAGGTTATGAGCCATGCGATGGAAAACTAGGAAAGTGTGTTGTCTTGAACACTAAATGTAGAAAAGTGCGTCAAGAAGAAGGGTGTGATGAATTGTGTCAATTAAGTTATAAAAGGCATCATCATCGTAAATTATGTTTTACAGAGAATGAAACACAGCGGAAGAGGCTGTAACTGTCCAGGCACGTTACAGCAAGGATGAAAGAGGAGGTAGAATCCAAGCCCAGGGCGCCCCACTCTAAGCAGCCACTGCAGTGCAGAAGTCATCCTAATCATTTAAAAAGGGAGGAAAAAAAATAAAAATAAAAAATAAAAAGGGAGGAAAAACTATAACCTTAACAATCCATTCTCTATTTTTATATTTCATCCTAATATATGATTAGTGTGGAATCATTTACAAAGCTCTATATTTACATCACCACACTGGATAAAAAGCAATGTAAAGAGATGGAAGGGGGACAAGAAACAAGTATTTATAGAGAATCTACCGTGTGCCAGGAACTAGGCTAAGCAGTTACGTACTTTATTTCATTTCATCTTTACAACCAGCTAAGGAAGGCATTACTAGCTTCATTTTACCAAAGGGGAAACTGAGGCTATAGCTCACCCAAGGAAATGAGGGTAGTAATTCATAACACTGGGTTTCAAACACTGGGTTATGGCTTTCTGAAGACAAAGAATGATCTGTTTCCAGCTATAATAAAGACATAGGCTGCATTTATTTTACAGACTACCCTTTCCTCACCCGGCCGGACTTAATGTTGCCTTTTGTTTATTTTCAGATGATATTTAGTCAAAAAGCCAAGCTGTTGAAAATGGTGGTGGTGGAATACTATTTCGTTCTGTATCCCAGTGGGGGTAAAGTCAATTGTGATACCATCTTATCAAAACCTCAGGTGCTAAGGCTGATTCTACACGATTTCAAAATATCTGGTTGATTCTGTCATAAATCCAGTCTTCTTCATGCTATAGGGCAGTGGGCCCCAAACTTTTTGGCACCAGGGACCTGTTTCACGGAAGACAACTTTTCCATAGAAAGTCGAAGTGGGGGGTGGTCGGCAGAGCTCAGAAGGTGATGCAAGCATTGAGGAGTGGCTGTAAATACGGATGAAGCTTTGCTTGCCTGCCACTCACCTCCTGCTGTGCAGCAGGTGGTTCCTAAGTCTCATGGAAGACAATTTTTCCATGGACAGGGGTAGGGGGCAGGCAGAGCTCAGGCGGTGATGCGAGGCCAGTTCCTAACAGGCCACGGACCAGTACCAGGCCACGGCCCAGGGGTTGGGGACTGCAGCTATAGAGGATATCAAACAATGATTTCATCTGAATTATATTATGACAATTAGACGTTTGCATGCCATGTCTGGACACAAATGCCGTTTTCTCTCTTTTTAATACTTGATTTGAATGAGTTACAAAAATTTGACCTTTATCCAACAGCACAAACTCCTTTGCTAACCGTTCCGGGAGGTGGCTCCAAAGGTCCCACTGATTTGAATGTGTGTAGATGTTCATTAAACCCTTTCTTTTATCAGTCTAGCTAACTGAACCTATAAAATGTGTTTTGGTTTTAAGTTGCAGTTGGATGTATAGGACCAGTTTGGAAATAAAAGAGTGAATCAGAGAACTGTCTTTACCAAACAAAAAGGGAAATTATGGTCCCTGGATTTAGAGTACCTGGGAAATGGGGTTAGCTAATTCTGAGCAATGTTGCCTGACAATTGCAAATATGACAGTTAAGCAATGCCAAACCATTGTTTCCATGTTCTGCATTTCAAAATAAATGGTTCATGTTCCTTTGACTTCCTGAAGACTAATCAAAGGAAACATGAAACAACAATAAGCTGGGAGGTTTTCCTTAGTTTTCAGATTTCTTCGGTAAGCATTTGTGGGAATAGAATTTAATTAATAACACATGTATGAAATGTAAGGGCTAAGATTTTATGAGTCATCAACCAGCAGGAAAGTTGAAAAATAAAGTTCACACAGCTCTCATACTTTAAGAATTGAAGTTTGATAGAGAGAGTGTGTGCATACTAAGTCATTGATCATATAAAATCCTTAATATTTTGAAGGTTGAACTATCAGATGATAGTCCCTGGAGATGAATTTCTTTATCCAGACTTTGTGGGTAGTCAAATCTAGAAAGCTAAATAAACTCATTAATAAGGGAAGCCCATAATTGTGCTCAGAGGTGGAGTAGTAGTACCCATTGTAAGAAAAGTAATAACAAAAAATCTTATTCTTGCATATTTCATAAAATGTGCACACTCTGGTAGGCACTCCCTGCCTCACCTACCCAGGCCTTGGGAGGTACCCGTTTAAGGGAGGGCACCCCAAAGCTTAAGCCTCAGTAAAATCACAATCTGTCTCCCTTTGTGTGCCTATTCATTATAGTTGGTAAATATTCTACTTCAGAAAAAATTGAAAACATTAGCAGTGTTAACTTTCTTTGAAAAATGCAAAAGTAACCTCATTTGCAGATTATAAATTTAACAGATTGATGATATTAGAGAATCCTCTTGACATTTTTATGCTAATCCCTGCAAAACACAGTTCATATTCATAACTGCTTTCAAAAGATAAAACCATTTGAAACATTAAATTGTTGTTAGTGATTCCTGGAATTCACTCAGTAAGGCAGAGAAGTAAAACTTCAAACATACAAAGTTTACAACAATACAAAGCAACCATGTAGGGTGGGGGTGGAGAGAGTAGATAGTAGTAGTGAGAGTAGTGAGAGCAGATAGTAGAGTGTTATCTTCTTGCATATGTTGTTTAAGTGGTTTTATAAATATAAAATAACTTTGGAATAATCATTTCTCTATCCCCTGACTCAAACAGAAACAGCACTTGAGTAATCTCTGTGTGTATTTTAGTGGTCCCAGCCTTTTTGGCACCAGGGACTGGTTTCATGGAAGACAATTTTTCCACAGAACATGGGTGGGAAGGGGGGTGTGCGGTTGGAGGCAGAGCTTAGGCAGTGATGCCAGCAATGGGGAGCGGCTGTAAATACAGAAGAAGCTTCGGTAGCCCTCCCACCGCTCACCTACATCTTGCTGTGCGGCTCCCCCCACCCCTTTCCTAAGTTTCATGGAAGACATTTTTCCACGGGGGTTGGGGGGACCAGCTGGGACCGTGGAGCAATGAAGCCTGGTCCCTAATGTGCGGCAGACTGGTACCGTTTTGCAGCCTGGGGTGTGGGGACCACAGCATTAGCGGAATTAGGATGTTTTGTGCAGAGATTCCCAGATTCTCACAGAATTTCAAAACCAGAATTGATAATTCAGACCCAGAATTTAGAACCTAGGTTCAGAAACTCAGTTTTAACCATTTGCCCAGAGCTGATCAGACTCTGGAGAAATGATTTATAATGATTTATAATACCTGATCTCAAAAGTGATTTGTTTGACAATTATACTAGTACATTCATTTTTACTGAGAAATATAAACACCAAATGCTGGCAGTAGTTCTGGACTTGTAATGTTTAAAAGCTGTACCTATGTCTAAGAGTTAGGGAACTGCAATTTCAGGTTAAATGGCAATGAATATCCTAAATTCATATGGCTTTCAAAGCCTCATGCACCCTCTCTACTGTAGGAATGTGCCTATGACACAACCCAGACCATCTGCGTCCTTCATGAGGGGGATCCTCAGGCTTGTTATTCTTCACCTCTTTGCCACCACACCACATGTCTATTTTGGTATATGACATCTTTAATAATTTTCTACTTTACGCTAATGAAGTTTTAAGGCCATCGCTTCCTGGCACCTTAATCTTAAGGAGAACCAATTAGAACATAGACTGGTCAACAACCAGGGCTTCCATTGAGTATGTGATTCTTAATAGCATAAATTTGGGAAGATGACAGACAGTTCTTCATCTTGTCTTGAGAGTCTACTGGATTTGAGTTGACTATTGCCAACTATCTAAAATCTATAGTTAATGTCACAGGTGAACACATTGTGTTTGGCTAACATTGTCACTTGGGGAATATCAAAGAAAGATTGCAGAATACTGATATGGCTTCTTTCATGCCCTGATAGGTAGTACCTGGTGAGAAGTTCAGCCACTGATGGCTTTCATAGGCCAGTGGCTACCATTAAACATTTGAAGATGTGCTGAAGAACATTTCTTTGGAATTTTTGAGAATTTATTTTACTTTGAGAAGTTAATTTCATTTACTTCATCTCTTTCCAGTATCACCTTAAAAACTTTAATCATCCAATTGTTTGGGCAATGGAATAGCCTGAAAGTTTTCCTAAATTTGCTTATGCCTATAATTTATGTGAAAATAACTTTATACTGAATTATGAAGCACCAGTAGTCCCTCTTGTACTCAAGTTGTTAAAGAACCACAGATGGGGGAAGGCATAAAACTTTTGTGTAGTATATAATAAATATACATGGTTTATTCAAATTACTTCTTTCACCATAAACATTTATCCATGAACACTGCCTCTGTTAAAATGGCAATTTGTAATATACTCTCTGAATAATATCTTTACAACCTGTTTGAAAATGGATATGAAGCTGTTCTCAGAGTGTCTGTCCTTATCATGTTTTATACCACTTTCTCATGACACCTTCCACTGCTTTGAGGGAGGGAGGGGACCTACAAGTAGAAATACCATTTGATCCAGCAATACCACTATTAG
>NW_012139302.1:2701646-2705059 GCF_000956105.1 Propithecus coquereli | reverse complement strand
AAGTAAGGTGGCTAGAAGATGATACTTATAATCATAGAAATAAATATTCAGCTAGCAAGAAATAGTACCTATTATTAACTTGCTAAAACTAATCGCCTTTATAATTTTTTGCCTTCATAATTTTGCCAATTCAACTAATCCTCTTTTTTGGCATCTGGGACACATTTTTTTCTGTTGAAATATATATGCATAAAATTTATGAAGGAATTAATAAAATTCCTGAAGTAAACAGCTGTTATTTTCCACAGAACTTTTAAAGTGATTTTTCAAAAGAAATACTTCTCAAAGGAAGCTTTAACAAGTAGAAAACTGGAATTGAGAAAGAGGAAAGATGATTTCCTTTCTCAACAATTCCTAAAAGCCAGTTCCTAAATCTTCTAATCTCAGATTGTATTAAAGTTTGCCTCAAATGAAAGCAAGCGGGAGCCTACTGAAGAACATAAACATTCTCAGCAGGCAGCGTGGTGTTTGAAGACTTCAAAGATAAGATGATATGGAGGGAACAAAGATTATTTTTTCCTATTTTGCCCAGATTTTGTCCTCAACTGGTTTCCAGGGAATTTGAGTCTTCATTGTTTTGTCTAAAAAGTGTACTAAAATACTTCAAAAATCACAAGAATTGTCAGTCATAATTAGAGCTTCTCTGAGGGCACGAATTCACATATTGCTAAAGGAGAAAAGAGACTTTTTCAAAGTATACTTTCAAAGTTTCACAGAATAACGACTTGGATTTGGAATCACTGACAAAAGTGTTCAGAAATTCTGTCATTAAATGTTAGAGAAAAACGACAAGACCATATGAGGTCCTGTCTTTTCCCCAACTCCCCAAGGAGGATTCTGGCTTGGTCGCCTTAGTCTTGTCCCTTCCTCTGTTCTCTGGAGAGCCAGACTCTACCTTTGGACTCCCCAAAATAAAATGGGGGAGGAAAGGAGAAACTGGGAAAGAAAGGGATGCAGAGGTGGGAGGTGGAGGATTTCGGAGGAATATAGGATAGAAAAGAAAGAACAGGTGATATGTGACAGAAGCATATGGAAAAGGGAAAAAAAGGATATTTAAAAAGATTGCTTGGACCCCTTTGATGGTTCTCGAAATGCACAAGCAAAAGAGTTATTTTGAAATTATTCTTTAGTGGCCCTGACATCTCTCCAAGACTGAACCACGTGAGTCCCTGCTTTATGCAGATGTATTTACAGCTGTCGGTAAAAAGGATCAGTTCAGTTCTCCATTCTTTACATAGGGACTGGGTTTGCCAGTTTCCTTAATGAACAAGTTTGTAATTTAGATATATAGAACCTGACTAGTTAGACAGGGGAGCTAGACGTTTGAGTCCTCTAGACTTTTGCAAATTTTAATTTCTCAATTAGATTTGCTGTCCAGTGTTCTAAGGGAGAGGGAAAGGAAAACAAAAATTTTTCCAGAATGGCATGTGTTTCTCAGGAGTGATAACGGCTAGCACAGTGAAAGATTAGTTTACATGCTGATATATGTAGATAGATACATGAATAAATCAAAGAAAAGATGCCATGTCATATGAAAGATTTTTCTCTCCTTCCCAGAAGTATAATAAATTATCTTTCATAGTTAATGAAATTCTGATTTTATAGGAACTTTGGAAATCCTCGAACTCATGGTTCTTTGCCCTCCTTTAGGCTATTGGTTTACTTCTATTCTTAGTTCTTCAAATGAGTCCAGCTGTAAGTCTAAAGTAGTGGTTCTCAACCAGGAATGATTTCTTTACTCCCCCCCTCTTAGGGACATTTGGCAGTGTCCAGAGACATTTTTAGTTGTCATGACTTGGGGGCAAGGTGCTACTGGCATCTACTTGGGTAGAAGCCAGGGACACTGTAAAATATCCTGCAACGCACAGGACAGCCTTCCACAGCAAAGAAGGATCTGGCCCCAAATATCAATAGTGTCTAGATTGAGAAACCCTCATTAGAGCCTCCTTCTGCGATTACCTTGGTGTCTGCTTCTCTAGTCACAGCCTCTTAGCTTCCACATGCCTGCTGTGTTTCAGAGCCAGTCGCTTGCCTTCATTCTAACACCAATTTCTCAACGTATCTTCATTAAACCACTGAACTTTTCCACCTGGCATCTTTGTTAATAATCTTTGCTTGAGGGGAACATGGTGTGCGGCCCAATACAGTACAGTAATTAGCCATGTGGGCTCTGGGTACAGACTGTCTGAGTTCAAATCCCAATTCCATCCCTTACTACTTGTAAACCTTGGCCAACTTTCTCTTTTTGTGCCTCAGCTTTCCCACCTAAAAAAAAAGGTGAGTAAAAATGGTATCCTACTGCAGAGAATTGTTGTGAGAGTTAAATGAGTTAATACTTGTAAAGCACTAACCATGTTGCCTGAAGCCTAAGTGCTTAATAAATGTTAGTTATTATTCTTTCTTAAGAGCCCACCAAGGTTCAAGTTCTCCAACTTACTTCCTTCTCTCTCCTCCAAATCTGGGGAGCAGGTAGATTTTATTCATGATGGTGTCTCTTAAATGTTTGCCTAAGCTGAAAATTTTTTTCATTTTTCTAATGGTCAGGGTTTTTAAATGTAGAAAGGCAGGAAGTACTCTGTTTTCCTCTCTCTGGTTTGGTTACCCATATCCCCTGCTTGAGGCAAAGAACACTTTGTTGCATGAAGATGTGAGATGGGAAAGAGAGCAAAGGGCAAATATCTCAAAACATTGTTGTGGATGACACGCAATTCTTAGTCTATCGATGGGAACTGACAGGTGAATGGATGAGAGGATGGATGTATCACAGGCAAAGCCTAAAATTCTGGCATGAGTGACCATATGGATCGTGATGCCTTTCACAGTGATGGGATTTATAGAAATAAGATAAAGTTTGGGGACAAACTGGTGAGTTCACTTTTGTCCGTGAGTTTGTGGTGCTTGTAGGAAATGGAAATATTCCTGTCCTCCAGAAAGAGGAGTGTGTATGGATTTAATCTCAAGTGAGAGAATAGAGCTGGACATGTGGATTTAGGAATTTTGGGCAAATAAATGGTAATTGAGTCAATGAGATGTAAACAACTATATAAAAAGGAGGTAGCTGAGTCAGAAAAGTAGTTTCTGGAGGGATGGATGAATGGATGGATGGGCAGAACAAGAACTCACAGAGGAGACAGAATGAAGCACCAGGATCAGAAAGGAAGGATGAAGACTAGGAGAGAATCATGTCATGGAATACAAGGGAGTCAACAGAGTCACACGTCATAGAGAAGTCAGGTAAGATAAAGACTGAAAAGTGTCCATTGGATATGGCAACAGATAGATCATTTTTGCCTTGGTGAAAACAGAATCGGTAGACCATAGGAAGACAGGACAGATGGTAGATGATCAGAGAAAAGGCATTTCTAGTTCATTGTAGAAATATATATTTAAGAAATAGCCTTCTTTAGAATTTC
>NW_012139302.1:2694366-2700801 GCF_000956105.1 Propithecus coquereli | reverse complement strand
ATATACATTATATATTATATATACATTTCATCATCAAAAGTATGTAAAATGACTCATTTCTATATGACATCGGTATAGTCAAGGATAAATTCATAAAGCTATTTATACTCTTGAAGAAGACTGTAAAAACAATTAGCTTGTACTTGGGGACAATACCCTATGACACTAGGTTGCATATTAAGCTGGATTAAGGGTGCAAATTATTGTTTAATGATTGGGTTAGTGAGAGTACATTGTTAGATTCGTGGGTTCTGCTTTGGGAAATACGTAAAGGCCAAAAACACAATACAGAAAATGAAAGAGACGTGTATGGTTTGGTTTGATTTTTCCTACTTTGATACTTTAAAACTTATATGTTACAAATGGTATAAAACTGTCACCCAACTTTAGGCCAGTTTTCTTGAATATTGCATCCCATTCAAACATTTGAAAATGGACTTTTATACTATTTTAATTATCCTATCTGTTTTAATCTTTCAGATCATAAGGCCTATGGATTCTCTGCCCCAAAAGACAAAGTAGTCAAAGCAACAGAATACCAAGGTACAGTATCTTACTGATTTTCACAGGCCGTATTGTTTAAATAAGTCATAAAGATGATACATGTGAGATTATCTTTCTATTTGTCCTGATCGTCTGCCTCACCTTACGTGAATTCCTTTGCCTGAAATGCTGCTTCACGCTGTTTCTGTCTCTTTCTTTACCTCCTCAGTGGAAATTTTGGACATTCAGTACAAGACTGGATGTGCAATGAAGGTCACTTATTACGTAAATTATCTACAACAAAGCAAACCCAATTTGCAAAACCGGGAGATGGAAATCTTGCAAAGTTTCTAGCCAGCTAGATGTGGTAAATAGAAATTAACACTTTAAATTCCACTCTGTGCATTCAAGATGATATTAAGGTAGCCTATTTTGGGGTACCATTTTAAAGTTTATCTTAGCTTCTTAAAAATATTTGTAAGGGGGAGTTGATTAATGGGTGTCAAGTTTCAGATTTGCAAGATGAAAAAGTTCTGAACATTGTTATGTGCAAAATAATATGCTTAACACCACTGAACTGTACAGTTAAAATGGTTAAGATGATAAATTTTATGGTATGTATATTTTGCCATGGTTAAAACATTTTAAAAAGGAAAAAAAGCAAAAAAAAAATTAGAGCTTTTCATTAATTTATTTCAAATATTGACCACCTACAACTTTTCCAAAGGATCTTTTACCTAAAACATAATTAATAATACTAGGCAACCAGCAAGAACTACTATTTCCTAATTGTAATGCTTGTTTGACCGGAAATTGTAAACATTTAAGAAACAGGTTCTAGATGTGTGATCTCCTATCTTCAGGTATGTCTTGGGTTCCTGGAGTTGGACAGAGATAGTATTGAAAGAAAGAGATAAAGATTAAAGAAAAGAACTGGAATGGGGGAATTAGATGAGTTACTATTAACATAGTGCTTTCAACAGTGCCTAGCACATTGTGAGTATTATATATGCTTAGGTAAAAATACTCTATAATAAGAATCCATCCATCATTGAAAAATAATGAATTACTTAATAACAAATCACTTTAATTATTTAGGTTAATTAAGTTCTCTTACATCCTAATATTTTATACAATTAAGCTAATAAAACACTCTTTGTTGGGAGTTTTAATGGAGAGAGGTGGAGAGGAAATTAATGAATGGGAGTGATTTAGGACTAGGGAGTGCTTACAGGGAGGATAAACAGGGCTGGGTGAGATGCCAAAAAGGAGGCTGAAAAGGTCACAAGAGTGAGCACAGTGGGAGAGGGAAAAATGGACCAGGATGTCCCAGAAGGATAAAGGAAGTGAAGTTCAGTTCTTTCTTCTCACTTTCCTGGAGGTTCTTACTGTTGGGCCCAGCTGGATACCATGATATGTGAATTAGGACATCAAAATTATATTCTTTAAGCTTACATTACTTTTAAAAATGATATTGAGGCGAAATTCACATAACATAAAATCCATCATTTTTAAGTGAACAATTCCGTGGCATTTAGGATATTCACATGGTGCTCACCTACCACCTCTAAGCTGGTTCTAAAACATTTCCGCTACTCCAAAATGCTGTACCCATTTATGTTACTTTCTAATGCGTGTTTTATTTTTAGTATAGAAATTCCTTCCATGATTTATTGCAATCAATGTTATTCTGACTCTAAAATAAGTTTTCTATTTTCTCTTTTCATCTCTACTACTTTTAATTAAGAATTACATTTTAATCTTATTTTATACATGCCCCAGTCATTCCAGCTTGGCTCTTCGGAAAGTGTAAATTTATTTCTGTCTCTTCCACATTTTAGTTTTAGGATATTTTATGCAGTAATTTAATTTTACTTAAGGTCTATAATATTTTATGATTTGTATATGCACAGATGTGTGTTCCAACCAATTCATTCATTCATTATCTCTTATTTCTCTGATAGCAAGAAATTATGATTTCATTCCTTCTTTTCAGGGCTGCTATTCTACATCACTTCCCATTGTGGTGCCATGAGCAGAATGAGACTGAAATCAGGGCAGCTCTGCCAGGCTTGTAAATTACATGAGCAGCCTTCTGCAGAGAGAGTCCAACCCTGAAAGCTATAAATCGGAGTTTAATAATGTGTGTTTTTCCACAGAAGTAATTTCTGCCAATTCAGAACTACTTTGTACTATCAATTCTCTTTCTGTGTTATATAAGATTTTGATTATTTTTAACTTGAGCACAGAGAATAAAATCAAAAGATAGTCCACAGTACAGAATCCTAGGAAAATTAAAATTCATAGTCATTCTATTTATGCAATCCCTAAAATATTATTTTGCCACATGTTGTTGCTAATGCTTTTTCTAAGCAAAAAATGATCTTTTCTTAATCCAAATGAAATAGATATTTTGGCAATGAGATAATCACCTTAAACAGAAAAACGTGGTACATTTTTCTGTCTTAATATGCCTTGTGTTGAGAAAATATGATTTATATCTATATTTTCTTTTTGCTGTCCCCAGAGGTAACATTTATTTCAAATCTGAGTAATTTATAAGTAAATTCATGATGGTATAAAGCATGGATTTCTATTATGTCAAGGCATGCTTATAACTACAACCAAAGAGAAGTTCCTCATTGGGTGAAAATAATGATAATGACCATTTTATGGAGCAGGTACTATATGCAAGGTACCATGTGCACCATGTGTATAAATACATTATCTCATTTAATCTTTACAACAACTTTGTGAGATGAGTGCTGTTATTTTTATCATTTTAGAGATATGGGTATAATTTTTTTAAAGTTGAATAATTTTCCCCAAATCAAATGCCTGGTATATGGCAGAGGTCTAACTCCAATGCCTGTGCTATAAACTACCGTATGATGACACAATAACCCTGAAGCCTGATACAGAAAATTATGCTGGCCACGAGTGTTGAATTTTGGCTGAAGAGAGAGAGGAGAGTCCTTGGGAGTCAGCTTGTAGGTTCACTTGGTTCTTTATCCTTAGATGTTGACCTCATGATTCCAGTATGTTTACTCTCTGGATTTGTTTCTGAGGGCTGCCATAACAAAATACTGTAAACTAGGTGGATTAAAACAACATAAATTTAATCTCTCATGGTTCTGAAGGCTAGAAGTTCAAGATCAAGGTGTCCCTAGGGCCTAGGCACCATCTCTTCCCTTGCTTGGGACCCTCTTTCTCAAAGAACCACCTGGCAAATTCCCTTCCTCTTTTAAATCTTGGTCAAATTTCACTTTCTAAATGAGTGAACTCTGACTACCCTGTTTTTTAAAATTGTAGCACCGTCCCCAGTGCTCCCAAACTCCCTGTGCTTCTTCTGTCTCCATAACCCTGATGTACTACGGAATTCATTTCACGATATTTCTTGTTTGCATGACTTCCCTGCTAGATTGTGCATTCCCAAAGGGCAAGGATCTTTGTGGTGTTCACTGATATAGCTCAAGAACAATGCCAGGCACACAGTGCTCAACATATTTTGGACAAATCGGACAGACCAATTCTCCACATTCTACGTAGTCAGTGAGAGAGAGGCTGGAGTGAGGTCACTGGACTTAGGAAAATCATTGGTTATATTTCCTAAAATAATTTCCACTGAGGTTTTTCCATAGCACAGTGAGGACAGAAATTAGGAAGAATTTACTGAGGGTGTGTGTGTGTCTAGTTAAATATATGAAACAATGTGGTTGAGTGTAAAATTATTCCTGAGACGTAGGAGTAAGACATGGAAAATGGGCTAAAAATGAGTGTGGGTGTGTGTTTAATTGTTGGAAACTCACAAAATACGGGAAGGAAACCTATCTACAACTCAAGACTCCGGAAGGTCACCACCCATTCTCCTTAATCAACAGAACAGAGCTGTGTTTCCTCAGACAGGTCCTTTAGCACACACATTTGTCCTTATAGCATAGTTGTAAACACATCTGTGAAATGGTGTATCTTTGTAACCTAAAACCTGCTTTAAAAACTTTAGGCATCCTCGAAAACAACTTTTGGTTCTTTTCTTCTTTGCCTTTCTTTTGTCTGCCCTGCTTTCTGTTTTCCATTACCTTTGATTCCATTCCTGTATTTCTGGCAATGTGTGTGAAACTTAAAAAAACTACATCTAACAAAAAGAAAAAAAAAGTCATCATTCTGTCAACAAATTACCATTGGGTTACAATTTTCATACATACTTCTACAAGCTTTTTGTTCATGTCTATGTGTATATTTTTAATTATACCTGAAATAATATTGTAAATATTGCTCTCTAATCTGCTGTATCATGCACTATCCTGCATTCTTTTTTTTAACAATCATTTGCTTAACATCAAAATCTGAGGTATGGAAAGGATTTTAACATAATTTCTGGTCAAAGAAACTGTGCTTTTTTCAGGTCAAACCGTATGCTTTGTGGGGGAAAAATGTCTCAGAAATGTGATATTGACATTCTAGAGAGCCTGGTTAAAAAATACCTTAAAAATATTTATAACTGTAAATTGCCACTTGACAACTTAAAGCAATTTCCAGACTGGCACTGGTTTTTCTTCCCATTAGTCATTTTGTTTGGAGAGTGAAGAAGGGGGATCCTTTGGAGGTTCCAGGAATTCTTTAATGACACAATTACAGTAAATTTCCTGTAATAAAGGAATTTAGCTACAGTGAGACAGTTAAACTTGATGCCAAGATTAAATCTTTAATAATTTATCTGGTTAAGGTGAGGTTATAAGCCATTGTTTTGGGGTAGAAATCAACAATTTATTAGAAGACCATATTGGGTTTGCATTAATGTATTTATAGATAGGGTTAGCAAAGAAGGGATCTGAGTGAGAATGTAGCATGTCGGGGGAACTTCTCTGGGTTTCCCCGCATGGCCTGGGCTGGATTAAGTGCCTTTCTTAGGCATTCTGTGTGGAGCTCCCTCTGCATACCCATCCTGGTACTCATCAACATTGGGGTGAAATGACGTTATCTTTCTTAGTTGCCTCTTCTACCAGACTGTAGACTCCTTAAAGACTGAGGCTGCTAATAATAAGATAAATAATTGTAACTGCCATTTGTTAAGTCCTTAGTATGTCCAGACCTTTGTGCTTTGCATATATTGTTGCATTTTTTTTCTTTTCACTGACAATGGGAGGAAATATTATTGCATTTGAGGAATTAGAACTCTATGAGGTACTAGCCCATTTTACAGATGGAAATTCGCACTCAATAACTAGGGAAAGCAGTATCGTGTCTGTCATACAATTATTACGTGGAAGAGCTACAGTGCTTCCAGTTCATCTTTGCATTGAACCAACATGGTATCTGTTGATGTAATTTGTGAATAAATGAATGAACTATAAAGGACTAATTTAAGGATGTTTAAAAATTTGTTACCAAATTAAGTAAAATATAAATTCATGGGGACAATTAGAAAACAAGCACTCTTTGTTGTTATTTCTAGAGATTATTTTAGCCTGTAAAACCCCTAAGAAGACCATTTCCTCCAGATTAGAGTGGAAGAAACTGGGGCGGAGTGTCTCCTTTGTCTACTATCAACAGGCTCTTCAAGGTAAGAAGCCGTAGGCTTGATGAGACAAGAGCAAGAGAATGCCAAGTACAGCCAGGATTCTTTAATTTGCAAATGAGAACAGGACATGACTAATTACTGAAAATGTGTTTTTGTGAGTGTGAGATGAAACCAACAGTGTCTGAGACCTAAAACAAGACAGCCACAAAAACAGGGGACAGGGAACAGAAGTAGGTGAACCCCAGTGAGTCCCTGTACCTTTCCTTTCTTAGCTCAGTAGTAGAGGATGTGAAATGCAATTGCTCTTGCTGGCTCAGTAGATTAAATTCTTCAGAGAAGAGAAGGAAAAATGGTGTGGGCTAAGATGAAGGGTTGCTGCTCAGTAATAATACGCTCACCGTGTTTCTTTAAGCCCCTCTTGAAAGCTAAGT
>NW_012139302.1:2686194-2693911 GCF_000956105.1 Propithecus coquereli | reverse complement strand
TATAGAAAATTTAAAATATCCCTGCTAGCTCTTATCTGTCAAGATTAAAACTATAAGCTGGAAGGTGCTAATAGCACAACTATCTTCACTTAAATTTTCTACAGTTGCCAGTCTGGCACCTACACAATAAACAAAACACTATTTCAATGTTTTAATTCTATACACAATACCATCAAAAACTAACCAAAAGGATCTTTTTAAGAACTCCTCTGCCCCCAGCCTTTTCTTGTGTGGCAGTATTATGTGGGCCACCACACATATGGTTACCATTCCAGCCAATTAAACCAGGCTCTGCATTGTTTTTCGAAGACATGAATATTTTTATAAGGGTAATAGAAAGGGAGTGAGGGAGGCATTTGAGTTGAATTCTTTAAAATAAAATATGGAAACATAAAGCTGAATGTTCTTTTTCGAATATTCTAAAAAATGTCATTCTACAAAAAGAAATTTAAAATAACAGCATCCATATATACTTTTTAGGTTTTTAACATTCAGTTTTTAAGTAGGGAAATAAATGCTTTGGTTGCTAAATGAAGTGACTTCAAAGAGGTATTACACAGAAAGTTACTTGCATGATTACTAACATCAGTGTCTTCTTTTTCTAAAAGGTGATTTTAAAAATCGAGCTGAGATGATAGGTTTCAACATACGGATCAGAAATGTCACGAGGAATGATGCCGGAAAATATCGTTGTGAAGTTAGTGCCCCATCCGAACAAGGCCAAAACCTGGAAGAGGATACAGTCACTCTAGAAGTGTTAGGTGATGTGCATGTGTGTGTGTGACTTCTGTCCCCAGCCCCATCCCAATCCCCAGCCCTGGGGGTTAATTCATTATGACAAAATATCTCTTTGTTTATAATGGAGGCAATTCAACATGCTTTTGTTGCACTGAAGATGGAGGGGACCAAGTAACAAGGAATGTGGGTGGCCTCTAGGAGTTGAGTGTGGCTCCCAGCTGATAGCCAGCACGGAACAGGGACCTCAGTCCTACAACCATAAGAACTAAAATCTGCCAACACCCAGAATGAACTTAGAAATAGATTTTCCCCAGCGCCTCCAGATGAGAACTCAGTGCAGCCAACATCTTGATTTCAGATGGGGTTTTGCTGTGTTGCCAAGGCTGGACTTGAACTCCTGGGCTCAGGAGATCCTCCTGCCACAGCCTGGTAATGATTCTACACTGTACATAGGAGCATGTTTCCCAAGAGTGTATTTTTCAATAGCTTTCAGCATATGTACTATTTCTCCTACCACATAAAAAGATATCATGTGAGACAATAGAAAAGCAATAAAATAAAAAAAGTAGTCCCGGGGAAGGATTAGAACTTATTTGGTAAAGAAAGGAAATTAGCATTTACTGTGCAGCCAATATGTAATCACATATGTAATTTTACTTCATCTTCATTGATAACCTGATTTTAACAGATGAGGAAATGGAAGTTAAATTATTTTTCCAAGGCTACACAGCTAGAAAGTGTCTGGACCAAGATTTGGATTCAGATGTGGTTAACTCCAAAGCCAGTGTATTTAGTTACTATAAGAATCACTGATAGATATTAGCAGCTCATGACTGCAGTTAGTGGAGGAACATGATCTCGTCTCCTTCACTGATACTAGTATAAGTTACCAAGTAAAGAGAATAAAGTGGCTCCTCCTTTTTTTCTATTGTCCAGGTTCTTTCTAAAATACTAGTGATGTGCTAATATAAAAGAAATTTAATTCAGAAAACTTTGCAGCAGATTCAGTTGGTTTATTAGATTTCTACTGTCATGTAACAAATTATCACAAATTTAACAGCTTCAAAAAGCACCCATCCATTGGCTCATATTTCTGTGGAGCAGAAGTCCAGCAACAACAACAAGATGGGGTTCTCTGCCCCGGGGTATCATGAAGCTGAAATTAATGTATTGGCTGGGTTGAGTTCCACACTGGAGGCTTTTGGAAAAGTCAATTTCCAAAATAATTCCTGGTGTCACCAAGAATTATGAACCACCTATATCTGTGCTTATAGGTCCCTGTTCAGAGAAAACTCTCTGTTTTTAAAGGGTCATGTGATTAGGTCAAACCCATCCATGAACTCTCTCTATCTTAAAGACAATGGATTTGAGACCTTAATTACATTTCCAAAATCCTTTCACAGCAGCACCTAGATTAGTCTTTAATTGAATAACTGAGAGAAAGTATATATATACCAAGGCTGGCAATCTTGGAGGACCATCTTAGAATTCTGCCTACCTCAGCCAGTTCTGGCTTTTCCTGGATATTAGGCCACCTAAAGTTTGCTTTACTTTCCAAATTCCTGACAGTCAGAATAACCCTATTTCTTGGAACAGGTATTTTCTAACTTGGCTAGTTCTAGACAGAATGGGATTTTGATTGAGTACTGGGGCTGAAAACTATGCTTAGGTTTGACTTCTTTTGAATTACTGGTAATAAACATTAAAACCAGTTGGACATGGTGGCTCATACCTGTAGTCCCAGCTACTCAGGAGTCTGAGGTGGGAGGATTGCTTGGGCCCAGGAGTTTGAGCAACCTTGTTAACGTAGTGAGACCCCCATCTTTAAAATAAAAAAAAATTTTTTTTAAACCAACACATTAAAACCATTGGTGAAAAAAACAGTAGAGGTTGTTTATCTAATAAAGAATAGCTGTTACGTTAGCTAAGGTAATGCTTGCTATTATAACGGATAAGCCCTGAACTCTGTGAGTGGCTTACCATAATACAAGTTTCTTTTTCATGTAAGTAAACCCTAAGTGGTTGGAACAGGACTGGTGATGGAGCTATATTGCTCCATTTCTTGAAATTGTGAGAGAGACAGCCTAATGTATATCTGATATCTTCAATACCTGACTTTCCAAGGTCACCAAGAGTGTTGATACCTACTTGGTAGTGGGAGGGAACAAAAGGGAGTGAATGAATAGAGAGTCATGCAGGAAGTTTTTATGAGTCAGGCCCGGAAATGGCATATACAACTTTTCTCCACATTCCATTGTGCAAGCATGTGACCCCTTCTGGCAGCAAGGGGGCTAGCAAATGTGACCTACTGTGTGCCCATGAAGATAGGAAATGGGTCTGTTGAATAAGAAGCCAGTCTCTATCATAGGGGTCTAGTAAGTACATCTTTCCCTGACTATTAAAACCCTTGATTAGCTTATAAATAACCAATACCGTTTGACTTCCATTGTTCAGTGGCTCCAGCAGTTCCATCCTGCGAAGTACCCACTTCTGCTCTGAGTGGAACAGTGGTAGAGCTACGATGTCAAGACAAAGAAGGGAATCCAGCTCCTGAGTACACATGGTTTAAGGATGGCATCCGTTTGCTGGAAAATCCAAAACTTGGATCCCAAAGCACCAACAGCTCATACACAGTGAATGCAAAATCTGGAACTCTGGTAAGTTCATTTCAAGTATTGGCTAATACCTATCTTGTGTTTGGATAAAAAATTATTAGAACTTAAGATGATGTAGAATAGAGGACTGTTACCATTGCATGCTAAGTAGAGAGAAGAAGGGTAGCAGCAAAGATGGTGGTACTTGCTCCAAGAAGTGATGGAAAGAGCTGCCACAGGATATGGGAAGACAAGACAGAGACCTGGGGAGCTCAGCATGCAAGGGTCTGTACCAGTGACCTGAAGCAGGCTAAACCTGATTCATAGTGACGGACCAGGCAGTTTACCACAGCTACCTTCCTGGCCTGGAAAATTACTAAGCGCAGTCTCAATTTATAACAGCAGGGAAATGTACAAAAATTTGCTTGGGGATACCCTGACCTCAATGCTAACCACGTGGAAATTGTGACTATAGTCAGTCATGACTATAATCTGTGTCTTTAAACTTTTCCACCAACTTAGAGTTGGTGACTCTAGATCACCAACAATTTATTCTGTGACTCAAGTATCTGTTGCTTTAGATTTAGCCCAGGTGTTCTGATTGTTTCCTCCTGTAAAATATTCTGTTTGAAAGCCTTTGTAGGAATACTGATGAAAATCTATAAATATGCTCTTTAAAGTTAATGACAGCTTAAAATAAAAACTATTTTTGCTTTTTCATCTGTGACTTTTCAGGATAGAGGTGGAATAGAAGTTAAAAAAAAAAAAAAGGTCCTGGGAGGCCGAGGCGGACGGATTGTTTGAGCTCAGGAGTTCGAAACCAGCCTGAGCAAGAGCGAGACCCCGTCTCTACTAAAATTAGAAAGAAATTATTTGGACAACTAAAAATATATAGAAAAAATTAGCCGGGCATGGTGGCGCATGCCTGTAGTCCCAGCTACTTGGGAGGCTGAGGCAGAAGGATTGCTTGAGCCCAGGAGTTTGCTGTGAGCTAGGATGACACCACGGCACTCTAGCCCGGGCAACACAGTGAGACTCTGTCTCAAAAAAAAAAAAAAAAGTCATTAAGCTTGAAGCTTTTTTTTGTGTGTAATATTACACATCAGTTTTGAATGTCTACCTGCCAGCAAGGTGGAATCACTACTGCAGCCATTATCAAAAACTCTTGCAGGCATGGTAATAATAATAATAACAATTTCAAGGAATTTTGAAAGGAGAGTACAGTGTTTCCTTTTGTTCCTTCAATCTACAAGAGCACAATAACAACTAGAAACTAGAGTTTCTGATAAATAATGAAGTAAATTGGTAACGCACCTTTACAATAAAGCATACCAATGGTGTGGCTACTCCTTGAGTCCGGCCAGGCTTTGGCCTTCTTGGCAGTCAGCAGGCACAGTCAGCAGGTCCCAGAGATTTTACACCGAGCAACTGGGCAGAAAACCTGCCATCACACTTTGCTATATTTACTTTTCAAATTTATTTTTTCTCAGAGCAGGTGATAAAAGCCCCAAGGCAAGTCTGAAATGATGTAGATCCACTTTCCTCACTTAATCTCAACCCTTGAATTATCTTGTGATGTCAAAGAAATGCACTTGGGTTGAATTAAGATGGTTTCTTTTGTGAGAAATGAACAAGAGACAGAGACTCCAGTGTATGGATGCCAATGACTTCCTTTTAATTACCAATTATAATGTGCTGGAAGATCAGTTTGGGTTTTAGTCTAACTTATTGTCTGTATGTAACCTTGGCCCTGAGTTCATGGTGAGTATTCTAAAACCATTCCGTGGCTTTTGGGGGAGTGAGAGATTCCATGGAGTGAAAACAAATCAGGAAAAGCTTCCTATTCCACCACGCGGGAGGAGTGAAGACAATGAGGAGGTCCTCGTGGATGAGGTCAGCAGTGACTGTTGCAGTACTGAGGTTGTGACAGGAGGGTGCTGGAAGATGATTCTGAGTACCCCTCTCACCTCTGTACTGGTCCTGGCAGGATTCTTTGGGGTGTCCAGGATTTCATTCCCTTCTTTACCTCCCTCTCTCCCTTCCCCATTCCCTTCCTCCTTCCTTCCCTCCTCCCCTTCCCTCCTCCCCTTCCTTCCTTCCTCCCTCCCTTCCTCCTTTCTTCCTTGCTGCCTCCCTCCCTTCCTTCCTTCCTTCCTTCCTTCCTTCCTTCCTTCCTCCTTTCCTTTTTTCCTCCCTTTTTGTCTGCCTTCATTCCTTCTAGATACTCTCCAAGGAGATAAACCTACTGATAAAAATCCTCCTGAGGTGGGAGGATGGCTTAAGGCCAGGAGTGCAAAACCAGCTTGGGCAACATAGAGTGACCTTGTTTCTACAAAAAATTGAAAAATTAGCTGGACGCGGTGGCACACACCTGTAGTCCCAGCTACTAGGGAGGCTGAGGCGGGAAGAACGCTTGAGCCCAGGAGTTTGAGGCTTCAGTAAACTATGATTGCGCCACTGCACTCCAGCCTGGGTGACAGAGTGAGACCCCAACTCTAAAAAAAAAAAAAGAAAAATTATGAAGTCTATCATATCAAAAAGTCTTAGCTTTCAGTTGCTTTGGCAGGGAGTCAAAAAAGCAAGGGTTAGACTTCATCTTTTCAGAATTTGTAAAAGTTCTAGAACTGATAGAATTTATAATCCTGTAAACAACACCAGTTAAGATTTTCCAAGGCCCTACGCTACTCCCTGGTAGTAACTCTGGCTCTTTAGAGGACATGTTCATCGTTTGCTCCTGCTGTACACTCTCTTGGGACTTAAGAAAGTTCATTAATGCTTTTACCAGAGAGATCCTCAGTTATAAATAGTGTTTCACAGGAATTAGAAATACCTAAACTATTTAACACTACCATGTGCTATAAACTTTAAAAAATGCCCACTGCCTTCCTAACCATACTTCTTTCCTGCTATCACAAGAAAAAAGAAAAAAAAGAAAACTGAAACTTTCCCATATATATTTAAGTCTTTCTTTGTCAAATTAAACAGGAGGTCGAGCTATTTACTCCTTGAAGTCATGGCAGATTTTTAAATTCACAGTAAGGATATAAAGTCCTGAGACATTATAAAGGAAAGACCACTTAATGCTAAAATTCAAGGAACAGGGTTTTTTTGGAAGTCTATTTATAGGTTTATGGCTTAAAAATATATATTTTTCCTTCTACAAATAGCAATTTAACACTGTTTCCAAACTGGACACTGGAGAATATTCCTGTGAAGCCCGTAATCCTGTTGGATATCGCAGATGTCCCGGGAAACGAATGCAAGTAGGTAAGCATGATCTATTGGGAGGAACAAATGGTTTGCAATTAGAGCATGCAAGTACTGCATTTGGGGATAGAAGGAGCAAGGGGTAGAAAAAGTCTGAGTGATTTTAAGGAAAAACAGGAGAGAATGTTTAAAATTCACTTGATATAATATGTTGCAGAGGAGCAAAGATGCTGTTTTTAATCCATTTCCCAAACAAGCCAAAAATACTTAACATTGTATTTAACAATTTTTTCAATAATCATTTTTAAAATATGTTCTTCTGAATGATCTTTCTTTCAAACAAAAGTTAAATGTTTTGTCTCTAAATTGCTAAGGGTCCAGGAGTTTGAATTTCTGGTATTTTTTTTTTTTTAATTCAGGGATGCATGTCATTGATACTATTCACCAAATATATTCAAGTGTTGACATTTATAGTCAAACATAGCAGTTGTTTAAATTATCAGCAAGTATCCTTCTCAATGCTGTTTTGGAGTTATCATTTAAAAAGTTCATCAGAACATGTTTAAAAATTAATGCATTAATCAAGTGTTTTCTAACTTCATTCATTCACACCCTATCCTATGGTTTTTACCATCACCTTGTACCACTTGCCCTATTTCTATTTATTTTTCCTTCCATTTAAGTGGTCCTTTTTAATTTAAATACCTTACACATTGATAATCTGAATTTTAAAAAAGTTTAAATACCTAATTTAGCCTCATCCTAAGAAATATTTATCATGTTTCCTTTTTAAAAAAATTAGTTAATATTTCAGAGGTATCTGACAAAAATTAACAACACACTGGGCATTAGGAAAGAATTTTGAGAATTATGATAAGCAGACTTACTTAAACAGTATTTCTAAAAAGATCTTTCCCAAAATGCACACTGCTTTAAAATATTTAAAATTACTGTTGAGAAAAATACTACCTCATCTTTTCTCCAAGTTATTTAATCATATACTAACTAATACTTGCTTTTTAAAAATAGGAACTCTTTGAAGAATTGCTCCTTTAATAAATACAAAGGAAGTATCTAAATGACAGAAGACTGTAGCTAATGAAATCTTTGTGGACAAACAAGATGGAGAAATGTGGTCCAAATAATGTTTAGATGGAACCACATGTAGTTGAATCCCA
>NW_012139302.1:2681442-2684009 GCF_000956105.1 Propithecus coquereli | reverse complement strand
AATCCAACTGTGTCCCCCTGCTGGTCACCAGTGAAAGTACAGACAAGTAAGATTATTCATTCAATATCCTTGTCACCTTTTTCTATACTTGCAAAGAATACCTGTCTGAATAGTGTTAATGAGGAGTTGGCAAATTTCTAAATTAATTAGTCTATTTGGATATTAGGAGTTTGCTAGCTAAGAATGCTATTCCCATCTTCATCTGGCAGAAAGTCTATGCAAGAGAACTATATTCTTGAATTTGCATTTAGAACAAGGGTCAGCAAACTATTTAATGTGACCTGTGGTCCAAATTCCTCACCCTTCCATCACCACCTGTTCTATGTTCCATGAGCTAAAAATGGCTTTTATGGACGAAAATTTACAATTTGTTTGATGATAGAGAACACTAACTTTGAACCTGAATTAAGAGAAGTGTTATTCCCCCAAAAAGAATTTCATTATTCTAACCAGTAGACTTATAAGACTTTGATTATTATTATTATATGTTGAATTTCATCAATAAAAATTTTTAGAAATTTGTTTTCTCTTTTGTTATATAAGTACCTACATAGTATCCTTGATTTTGCCTCTTAGCCCACAAAGCCTAAAATATTTGCTGTTTGGCCATTTACAGAAAAAGTTCACTACCTCTTGACTTAGAAAGTACAGATCTCAGAAACTGAAGATCAAGATTAATACAAAGAAATTAAGCCAAAACTCACTTTTTATGAATCTGTATCATACCATGTTACCTCTTGTATTAATGACATGTACTTACTCTTTTGTAGAAGAAACCTCCTTCCAGTAAGTATACTTTCTTACAATGCATGTCTTTTCCCCTCTGTCAACTAATTTTCTATTAATCATCTGTTTAAAGTCAAAAGTGGAAAGTTGGGTTATTTTTGTAGGTTTAATCCTATAGAAAGTTACTCAAGTTCATCAAGAAATTCCACCTCTTACTTCATTCCTCGTATCCACTTGTAAATGATTATCTGGGTAAGAAATATGTTCACTATTTTGACTTCCTGGGCATTTCCATAGTGCTACTTTTAAAAACCGTATTTACTGTATTTTGCTATATGGAAAATTTTCAAGTAAAATTTTACTCAACAGTCCTTTTTAACATTAATTTAATACCGATTTTGTGCCCAACACTGTTTTAAGGACTGGAGATACAGCAGTGAACAAAGCAAGCCAAAAAAACCAACCAAACCCTGTCTTGTGGGGCTTACATCCTAGCAGAGAAAGACAGAAAGTAAACAAAGATAGATACTACGTAGTATGTTAGATGGTGATAAGTATTGTAGGAAAAATAAATAAAGCAGGTAAGAGAACAGAGAATACATAGGGCAAGAATGGAAATTGTCATTTTAAACAGGGTGGTTGGGGGGGTCTCGCTGTTGAGGGAATGTTTGAGGAAGATCTGGCGCTGAAGAAGCAGATCATGTGGATATCCATGAGAAGAGTGTTGAGGCAGAGGAGAGAGAACAAATGGAAAAAGCTCGAGGCTGGGCATGTCTGGAGTGTCTGAGGGACATCAGGGGAAACTGAGAGAGGAGGCGAGTGCACAGAAATCGCGGGGGCCACATCGTATGGAGTCCCTTCCAGACAGTCGTGAGGAGCCCGGCTTTAGTTGCGAGTAAGATAGGAAGTCACTGGAGGGCTGTGAGCAGAGGAGTAGCATCATCTTACTTAATTCTTCAAAGCTCACATTGGCTACTCTGTTAAGAATGAACTACAAGGTTATGAAGGGTAGAAGCAAGGAGATCAGGTAGGAAACTGCTGCAGTAAGCAGGGCAAGAGAAAATGGTGGCTGGTACCAAAGTGTCAGTGATAGGATCCTGGGTGTATTTTTTTTAACAAGTTGATAATCTGTTGGATGTGGGCTGTGAGAGGGAGATAGAAAAATCGAAGGTGGCCTCAAGGTTATGAGAAGGAGGGAGTTACTGTTTATGGAAGTGTAGAAAATTTTAGGAGGAGAGAGAGTTTGGGAGCAGTGGTGGGGGTAGGTGGAGAGGTCTGGAATGTTTGGTTTTTAATATTTGATATGCTTATTAGATTCCATGTAGAGATAATGAGTAACTGAATATACAAACCTGGAGCTTGGGAAAATAACTGGAAATGGAAATGCAGGAGTCATTGGTGCATGAGATCTGGATGAGATCACCAAAGCCCCCAGTTTGTGGGCACATATTTTGTGACTGTCCTTCTTATATGTAAGGACATGGTAGACCCAACTTTGGGTCTATGGGAATTCCCTTCTACTTCAACTGCCACGGCTTTAGATAGTTCGTCATCTAAGTCCTTTGAAGACTTAGCTGCCATTGATTTCCTGTTCCCAGACTTCTGGCTCAACCCCGGTCTCTCAGTGCTAGTCCAGGTTGGAGTCCACGTTATCAAGACTAACATCAACAAAGAGGGCGAGTCCTGTACAGCAAGGTAGCCTAAATGTGTTGCCTCTTCCCCAAACTTCCAGCCTTTAGGTGATTGTGAGGACTTCGCTTTTATTGAGAAACATGGAAAGTAATTGGAGGGTTTTGAGCATAGGCGAGAGATCACCTTACATAAGCAGAAGGGTTTGGCAG
>NW_012139302.1:2680156-2681392 GCF_000956105.1 Propithecus coquereli | reverse complement strand
TAGTAGTCATTCCAAACTTGAGTCCAAAAATTCCAGTTGTATTAGGTTAGAGGACAAATGACTTAATAGCAACAGGAAAAATCCTCAAAGAGTTTAATTCATTTAAAATTTAGTGGGATGACAGTTTAGTGGCATATGTGTATGTGGTCATGTGTGTGTGTACATGTACACACACATACCCCCACCCCCGTATAAAATCAAGAAGGAAGGTGTTTCTGACAGTTTTACAGAATAACTGGCACGTTTTCTTTGAAGCTGAGTTTTTCATTATTTGTAAAATTGATGCAAATGATGATGTAGAAGACTTTTAAGTAACATTTGAGGTGGGGGTGGCAGTGGAATACTTGAACTCATTGAATTTCAAAGATTATTTCCAGCCTGATATCTAACACTGTGAATTATTATCCATCTCTAAATGAATGCAAGAGAATGCCATACATTTAATATCTGGATTATGGAACTTTTTAAAATTTAATATTCTTGCAAAACTTAAGTTCTGTTAATATTTTTAATCAATTTTGAGCCATGTGCTAGAAGCGAGTTAGTGGAACAGGCTTCAAAAGCATGAAACTATGCTTCATGGTATAGCTGCAAAGGGGAGCTTTTTTGAAACTTTTCAATTTAATTATTGTATCTGTTCCTCTATTTAAATGAATTTGTGTGTGGTTTATTTCACACTCCAGATGATCTCAACATAAGTGGCATCATAGCAGCCGTAGTAGTTGTGGTCTTAGTGATTACTGTTTGTGGCCTTGGTGTGTGCTATGCTCAGAGAAAAGGCTATTTTTCAAGTAAGTAAGTTTTACCCTTCTTTGATAGACAACTTCCCATGAATATACAGTTTTCTTACGAGACACTGTTTCTTCCAAGAAGGTCTAACAAGCTCTGGAAAATATTTTTCATTGATTTTTCTACTGTAGAAAATTTCCAAGATGGGTTATGAAGCACCTTAGCAAACCTACGGAGAAAAGGCAGAACTGCCTCATTGCAAAATTCTAGGGAACACCACAGAATATGTGAGAGGCATCCTTGGAGTGGCACAGTGTAATGAGACAGAGATATTTAATGTAAATGGATATCTATAGTATATTTACATGTATTAAAGATCCCTTTAAATTAGAAATTATGTATCTCAAGATATAAATTGACTTCTAGCTGTATAACAAGTGTCATTGAAATAAATAAGTGAAATGTTTTATCAGGATAGAATATTGAATGTCAAATATAGCACAACTA
>NW_012139302.1:2678979-2679332 GCF_000956105.1 Propithecus coquereli | reverse complement strand
ATTAATAAGCTTCTGGCTTGTAAGTGCCACAAAAATCTTTTGTATATCAACTCTAAGCTACATTTAGATTCACAGGGCTTCACACACACTGATATTTTGTTGCCTGGCTTTCTCTGTGAATATTGTCTACATAAATAAGAAATTCATTTAGGATTGTTGGCTTTTTTTCCTACCTGGCTAAGATAAATGTTATGTTCTTGCTGAGAAAACGTATGAGATAAGATTAACCAAAAGAAGGTGTGTGTTTCAGGATTGGATGTGATAATGTACTAAATATTGTCTTTTATATTCCACAAACAGGAAGAGTAGTTCTGCATCTAAAGCCACTACAATGAGTGAAAATGTGAGTATTT
>NW_012139302.1:2678657-2678929 GCF_000956105.1 Propithecus coquereli | reverse complement strand
AAACTAGAAATCTTTTGTATTTATTAGAGTTGCTTCTGTACAAGGTTTTTAGCTCTTCGAGTTTCAACCTCTAATAACTTCAAACCCTCATTTGATGATGCAATGTGTTTGAGGTAAATGAGTGAGATGAAAAATTAATGTTTTATTTTCTTAATGCATTTCTTCACTCCCAATCTTTCAAATTATCTGAAAGCTAAAAAGCTGCAGAACTGTGTAAGGTCCACTGACAATAGTGTATAAAGTAGAATTTTTTAGTGGAAAAATAAATAAAT
>NW_012139302.1:2673090-2674712 GCF_000956105.1 Propithecus coquereli | reverse complement strand
ACACTTTTTGTTTTAAAAGACAGGGTCTTGCTTTGTCTCTAAGGCAGGTGTGCAGTGGCATGATCATAGCTCACTGCAGCCTTGAACTCCTGGACGCAAGCAATCCTCCTGCTTCAGTCTCCCAAGCAATTAGGACTACAGGCGCATGACACCCTGCCCAGCTAATATTTTAAAATATATTTTGTAGAGATGGGGTCTCTCTGTGTCACCCAGGCTGGTCTTGAACTCCTGGCCTCAAGTAATCTTCCCTCCTCTGCCTCCCAAAGTACTGGGATTACAGACATGAGTAATACACTTTGTGTCTATCACTGGTATTTAGAAGGAGTTAAGTAAATGTTTGTTTCCTTTCCCTGTCTGGGATGGCGTGATAAAGAAGCCTGACATTGGTAGGGCAATTACAGAAAGTGAACTTTATCATATCATTATTTTTTTCTCATGGGGTTTTCTATAATTAGTGTGCCTTCTTAGCCTCACTAGGCCTGGCATTATCAGCTCTATTTGATAGATGAGGAAATTAAGACACAAATTCACACAGAATAACAGAGCTGGGACCTTTTGCTTCCTGGCAGCTTGACCAAGCAGATTGTTTCCAACAGGTCTGTGGTTCCAGGACTCATCTTTGGTTATTTGACACACGTGGAAAATTTTAGAACTATGCAATGTCTTAGTCTTTTTGGGTTACCATAACAAAAACACCATAAACTGGATAACTTATAAACAATAGAAATAAACAATAGAAATTTATTCTCGCAGGTCTGGAGACTGGGAAGTTCAAGATCAAGGTGCCAATAGATTCAGTGAGGGCCCATTCCTCATAGATGGCACCTTTTTGCTGTGTCCTCACATAGTGGCTGGGCAAACAAGCTCTCTCCAGCCTCTTTTATAAGGGCACTAATTCCCTTCATGAAGGCTTTGCCCTCATGACCTAATCACTACCTAACGGCCCCACCTCTTAATATTACTGCACTGGGGATTATTAGATTTCAACATATGAGTTTTGGGGAGACACAAACATTTAGACAAGAGCATAGAATATCCTCTGATATTATTGAAAGGAATATTCCAGAAATATTTCAAAAGATGCAATAATTACCTAATTCAGATGGTTTATGGAATGTAATTTAGACATTTGGACCCTTGTGTACTTTTATATTTGTAAACACTATAGTAAATCTGTAAATACCACTCATTGCTCAGATTTTGTAGCTTTTTGGATGGATATTCAAACTTTTGGATTATTTTTTAGGAATATAGTAGGGGAAAGGGGGATTTCCAGTGTTTTTAGAGGCCTAAGTCTTGTCTTGAAAAATGAAATGTGGGTTCTCGGAAACCCTTGATAATCTGTTATGGGGATTCTCTTTGATTTTCTTTCAGTACAGCTTGGAGTGGGGTGTGAACATCAGTATTTTAAACACTTGGGTGATTCCAACAGACACTAATGTTTAACACCTACTTACTGCTCCATAGAGTTTTTTTCTGTTAAAATTTGATTCTTAAAAATTACTCCACTCTGGGAGGCCGAGGCAGGCGGATCGTTTGAGCTCAGGAGTTCGAGACCAGCCTGAGCAAGAGCGAGACCCCGTCTCCACTAAAAATAGAAAGAAATTAGCTGGACAACTAAA
>NW_012139302.1:2657511-2672108 GCF_000956105.1 Propithecus coquereli | reverse complement strand
ACATTATACTTAAACTTGTTTTTTCTTTCTTTTCCTAGGATTTCAAGCACACAAAATCATTTATAATTTAAAAGATTCCACCTTTGAGATACACCAAAACCACAGTTGTTATGGAAGTTATTAAACTATTATAAAACTCTGTTTTGTCTTACATTTGCAAAAAAGTACATGAGGAAATGAAATTGATATTTCATTATAATTTGTATGACTGCTAATTCACCTGCATTTGTTATTTTAAACAAATAATTCTGTCAACACCTAAAATATAGTCTGGCTTCCACGTCTGGACTGAGTTAGAAGAATCAAAATATTTTGTAATATTCTGGGTTTTGTGAAATGTTAACAGTGTCCTAAGTTCTAGAGAAGGTTACTAAAATATAGTGATTGTGAAGTTAATCCATAGATGATGAAAATGTAAACTGCACACACCTCTGTACAAAAATCTGACTTAGGGGGTTCAGAAAATACTCTGACAGATGCAAAAGGAACCTCTGGTCTCATTTCTACCAGAATCCTCTTTTCTCCCCTAATATAATCCTTATTCCGCTGCTCATTTATCACTAACGTATCCACAGAAAGGAGGAAGTGGGGGTAAGTCTTATGCCCAAGGATTTTTGGCACTCTGTGTTTATTTTCATTTCTGAGAACCAGCGGCAACATGAAAAGAAATACCTAATGGCTGGAGCTCACAGGTGTGCACCATAGGATTCACCTGCTGTGTGTCGCTGCTTTCTTCATTAAACGTAATTTTGATGGTCAAACACAAATCCCAGTGGCTCATTTCACCCTCGGAGCTGCTTGCTGCTGTTTCCTTCCCCTAAGACTTCTTTGAAGAGGATCAGTGACCTCGACATCAGAACTCACCGCTGGGTCCTACACAACCTTGCAGATACCTTTACCTGTATGAGTGATGACTTCGCATCTTTTTGTCTCTAAAAATTATGCAGTGAAATTCTGGGCAGGCCAAGTCCCTTGGGGGTGGGGGTTGCCAATCCTGCTTTAGGGAAAGCGGGATACAGAAGGAAGTAGTTGTCTGTAAGGAAAATGCGATGAAAAAGCTCACTGTGAATCCCTGCATCTGGCCCCCTTCCTGAGCCATAGGAGGGCACACAAGAAATGGCTGAAATGAAAAGTAAGTCTGATCATCTGGTTTCTCAGCTGATTAACCACAAAAAGCCTCCAGCTAGTGATACAATGTGAAAGTTCCAATGATACATTTAATAGTAAGAGCGATTAGGCTATGTTTAAAAAGCATTGTCATTTTTAACTTATTTTGATTATTCAATTCGTAATCAAAATATGGCTAGGGTACGTCCTGTTCTTCTGGACAAATCTGGAGAAAAAGATCACTCTGAACATGGTGAAGCTGCTTTCGAAGGAGTCTGCTCTTCCTACCCACTAGGCGAAGCAAATCTCCAGCATTCACTGAACAAACAAATGGATTAAGCACACACTGAGTGCCTAGCATGTGCCTGGACACCGGGAAGATGCCTGCTACCCCTTTGATTTGTCTGTGGCATTCGTTGCTACTCACTAGATCCCATCCTGAAGATCAGGCTTCTGTAACATGGCTGTGTCCCAAACGCCATATTAGTCAGCAAATATCTTTGTAAAGAGCCAGACAGTAGATATTTTAAGCCATATGATTCCTGTTGGAACTACTGGACTCTGCCACTGTAGCACAAAAGCAGCCATAGAAAATAAGCAAATGGGCGTGTCTGTGTTCCAATGAAACTTTATTTACAAAAACAGCAGGCACAGACAGGATTTGGCTCACAGGCATAGTTTCCCAACTCATGGTGGTGAAGGATAGAAAAAAAATACCTGTCTACAG
Source organism: Propithecus coquereli (assembly GCF_000956105.1). NCBI lineage: Eukaryota > Metazoa > Chordata > Mammalia > Primates > Indriidae > Propithecus > Propithecus coquereli. The sequence goes on along the minus strand of NW_012139302.1, from coordinate 2,670,274 downwards.
GCTTTTGTAAGAAATCAAGCTAAATATTGCCTATGGTTTGATTGGAAGATTTGCTTTGGTTTGAGGAATGCTTTCTTCTTACACTGGCAAATGCCTATGTGATTCTTGAAGATGCCTCTTCAGAAATATCTATCATCACACAAGATCAACTTCTTCAACTGAAACCACACAAATCCATACTGGTGTGTGTGGGGGGATTATGTAGTGCCTTAGCTTCACTAATAGATGAAAAGCTTATTTTTCAGACATCACAGGCTAGCAGATTCATTTTATGCATCTAACACTCTGTTTGTGTCATATATTACACGTTATCTTAAAATATTGTATACAGCTAAGTAAAAATCATTGTATAAAGAATGCTTTCTCCCACACAAAGGACATAATATTGGGCACTAATTTTCTAATTATTAAATGTATACCTGTGGGTCCCTGGTGTCTAGGCTTGTGTCTCCATTTGCTTTTACTTGAGAAACTTGAACACTAAACAGCTGGTAAAATCGCATTGTAATTCTGAGAGCATTTTATTTTCTTGCAGTGAATTGTCTTGTACAGAGATTAGGGCTCTAGAATCTTTAATAGTAAGTTTTGTTGTATTGTTGCTGTGTAACTAGAATTAATTTATTTTTAGTTGGAGGTTTAACCTAACTAAATCTGGAATGATTGTTTTTTTAATACAACATTGCAAAGAACTTCCCTCATTCCACAGGTGGCTTTGTTTGATTAAATTCTACATTAATAAAAATAGCTGAACTTGCTAAACGTTTTAGCCCCATTTAACAGTGCAGGGGAAGAGTCATCCAGCTATTGTGCTGGATGAAACCCAGGAAACTACACCCTCTTACCATCTGTAGCTACAAGGCTAGCCCTTCAGCTGCTTAAGATTAGAATCTCATCATCTCTGTTTGGATGACTGCCAAGTTCTCAAATGCTGAGAAAAAATGCTCTGAAAATGAAAAGCAAAAACTATTTATTGAACACTTTATATATGTTAGAGGTGGGGGTGGGTGGGTCAAGGTGAGGATGTATAAAATCTCATCTCAACAATGCTATAAAGTGGGCAATGTCATCATTTTGCAGATGAGGAAACAGACTGTTAGTGATTTGCCAAGAGCTGACGAGTGAGGAGTCAGGGTCTGTGTGGACCCAGGTCCATCTGATCCAGGATGTTTCACACATCATGTTTTTTTTCTCTACCCCTCAATATTCCTTTCTTGTGCTTTCTCACACTTTCCCTTAGTGCTCAGTAATCTCTGGCCCATCCATGGCCTCCCTGGTTTCATAGCCTACACATAAAACTTTTCTGCCTTCCTTCCTCCTCCTTCCCATCTAAATACCACATTGAGCCATTTCATTCTCATCCACTCTCCACTAATGCCTAGATCTCAAATTCTATCACCACCATCACCCCCTTCCTATCTGTAAATCTCTCCACCTTTAACCTCCCATTTATTCATCGACTCCATCATTCTTTGGCTTATTTGATTCTTTGATCAACTGCTTTAATCCTGTTATCTCCGGATTTTGTTACTATCTTAACTTTCTTCTTCTGCGACCTTCCTCCCCTAAGAGGGTACCTCTATCTTAGTCACAATTTCAATCTCTCCTGTTCCAAAGGCTCCTTTGCCCTCAAGTTCCTCCTTCCCCACACTCCATCTGTCAGTTTGCCTGATTACTCTCTTGAGCAATGTCAACTCCCTTCTACTCCTGGCTAAAAATCTTTCATTCTTCCTTTACCTAATCTATCACCAAGGTCCACATTCCTTAGCCTGAAATTCAAGCCCTCCCCGCCTACACACACACACACACACATCCATCCCATCATATTGTCACAACCTACCTGTTCAGCTACATGTTCCACTATCCTTTTTGGTTGCCTTATGCTACCATCGAGCTGAACTATGGTGATTTTTATCTTAATGACCCATTTTCCTCTTCTTCTATACATTTACTTATAATACTGCCTCTACCTGGAATGCTAATTATTCTAATCACAAGATGTGTAAATTCTATCTACTTTTTAAGAGACAAGTCAAAGTCCACTCCCTCTATGACAGCCTATTTCCCTTGCTGGAAGAAATTTCTTTATTCTCTGAATTTTCGTAGCACTTGATTGATCCCCTTATAGCACCTATTGGTTTCTGTCTTATAATACAGTTAGATATTTACATGTCTGACACCTCTACCAATCTGGAAGCACTTTGAGAAAAGAACCATCTTTATAAGCCCCAAAGTATTTAACAGTATCTAACATGTAATTGTATCTAATAAATGATAAATGAATGTTTAAAAATCAAAGGAACATTTGTGAAAGAGCAAATTTAAAGACTGTTTAATAACATTCCTCCAGAGATTTAGTTAGAATATTAATAAACTATTGTGTTCTGTATTATAATCCAGTTCATTTATATTATACAAAGTTACACAAATTATTGCTCCATGGGTGAAAGCTGGACAGAAATTATTTTTCTCTTGTCCTACTCTTTTAACAGTTAGGTGGACATTTTCATGCACTCCTTAAAAAGCTCAAAATATTTTTCCAGCTTTCAAATTTTAAAATTTAGTATTCCTTCTTTCTTGTTCTGTAAATTTTTAAAACACTTTTAGTAGTAATAATTCGTCAGGAAATTCAAGGTGAACTATAAACTATTTGTTGGTACTTTCTAATATTTGTTACTTTTTAATATATGCCACATTTTTACTTGACTAAGTTTGAAAAAATGTACATATTAAGACAGACGAGAGTGTAAAATGGCTTTATTCTTTCTACTAAAAAAGTGCTCTAAAAACAAGTGAATAGTGTGTATCAACAAAGGACCTGTTTAACTTCTATGAGATTGAAGGCAGACTGTTTCAAAGGTTCATTTTATGATCTTTTTATTTGCAAATTTAAATATGCTATTTTTAAGGCTTTTTAAAGAGAGTGTAAAAATTAAGATTTTCCAAGATCTGTAGCTGGATTCCTAAAGTTGCACATGCTTCTTAACTTTTCATTCACAAACTTACTTTCCTTCCAAATATTTAACTACCATTGAATTATACTTAAGTTGCAGTAGGTCCAAAAACTTTTCTAAATCTTTAAAAAATTTTTTTCAGATACACAGTATACAGCCATTATTTTTCTAAATTTTAGGACAAAATATATCAAAGAGAATTTTTAAAAGTTTTATACATAAAGATGATATATTTATGTAACAGTATGTTAATTGGGAGTTTTTCTGTTGCCCAAAGGCTGAAGACAGGTGTCCCACTTGGTAGAGAAAATGCCAAATACATTGGTTATAAATACCCCTTGGCTGTTCACAAAGAGACAGTGCTACCCTGAAATAATTACTCCAGTCCATCATTCCTCTTTACCCACCACACCATCTACATATAAGCTCAAGTGGGTATGGATGGGTTAGGGGTGGGAGGGAATAAGGGGAGAGAGAGGGGATGAGAGGCAGAGAGACCAAGAGAATGAATTGTCCAAACTGTGTGACAGTGAACAAGTTTGTCAAAGTTATGAGGAGTACTATTCCCCAACTCACCCCCAAGGCAAGTAAAGAGAATTTTAAAGAGAAACACTTGTAAAAACTGAAGGCACCTGCCAAGGAAACAGCAGCTGTTTGAGCAGGATGAAAAGAGTTGGAAAAAAGTATCAAGAAGAGGGGGAGGCATGGGAAGATGGTGAAGCACCTGTTTTCCAAGATTTTGTAGGTGAAGGATGCGTGAGTTTCCAGTGGGTCCAGCAGGGATCACTGAAAGTAGTTGGCTTTGAGAATTCTTGCCAGCGTTTCAAGAGCAAACATCTGAAATGAGAGACTGTGGACTTACAGTATTCCAGTGGGAGCTGAGGGGAGTTTGGAAAAGGTGGAAAGGACCTCTCATTTAAGGTAATCTGTATAATTGAGGAAACCAACTACCCCTCAGCCCCCCTCTCCTCATACATGCATCTTATCAGAGAGCTAGCATTTGGAAGGCTACTACACCAGAGGCACCAAAACAGAAACCAAAAACAAAACAAAACAAAAAACCCTACGTGAAATTAAATAAGTAAAAATTGCCTAGAAGCCTTTTTTGTTTATTATTAAAGGCAGCACTAGATAAGCAACAGACACACGTCCCTTTCTAGTTCTCCCTACTTCTCAACTCATATTTCCCTCTTCTTATAGGGACACCGGTCAGATTGGATTAGGGCCCGCTCTACGGGTCTCATTTTAACTTAAACACCTTTAAAATTCCTGTCTCCAAACAGTCACATTGTTAGGTACTGGGAGTTGGGCTTCAGTGTATGAATTTTGGGGAAACACAATTCAACCCATAACACCAGACAAGTGGGGAAAAACAAAAACAACAGAAACCCCCAAATTTTAAATAGCCAGAAGTCTGGGAGAAGACCGAGGTCTTCTGTCACAACCATGTAAGATGGTCCTAAATGGTAAGCACGGGATGAGGAGCATAATGGCAGGCAGAAGTGCCAGATAAAGCCTGGAGTTTGCAGAGTTGGAGCAGTCTAGCCAAAAAGAGGAGGGCACGCTGAGGAAGATGAGGCTCTGATGAAGATCCATGATGCACAGCATCACTAAAGGCTCAGCTGGAAAACAGGGAGCACTTGCCTGACCAAAATTTAGATAAACATGCACAGCCCTATAATATAGGGCATGGGAGTGGGGTGATTCTTACAGTTAATCACAAATAGAATCCCGTTTCAATGATCAATGAAGAGACTGGGATATGGCAAATTCCACATACTTGTGACATAGATTAAAAAATGCATATGAGATAAACAGGTGTAAGATTATAAAAGGTAAAATTCAACTAAATTTTAAGTGCAGAGGGAGGGAAAAGATCAGTTTGTTCTCTCCTGACTGGCAGGTCATGGGAGGCTAGAGAAAGGCCCTGAGCATCTAGACTTCCTGTTACCTGTAAATACTGCCCTAATTAAACATCAGATACTGTTTCAATGTCTACAATTATTTAAATAAAAGTAGTTCAACTAATCTGTCATTGCTTAGCTGCGTTTGCAAACTGGGCTACTTCTTTTACTACTTTACCTTCCCCAATTCCTTCTCTACACATCTTGTTAGTTTAATCACACTTATGCCATCGGAAAATATTTATGGATCTTTCAAAAAGGTATTCCTCACCAGGTTGGACTTCATCTATGGCATGCCACAGCATAAATATATTTCCTTTGAAGTGAGCTAAATTTCATAAAGGCAGCTATTTACTTCACATTTTTAAAGAAAACCTTTAAAGATTAAGACCTACATTTATTGAAACATCAGAGAGATTGTCAGATATAAAAAGGCATGGCTGTTTTTCCTTTTCAAAAAATACTTTCCTTGAGAGCTATCTACAGTTAATTGAAATTTTGATGGTGTCTGATATGCCACTTATACAGGACATATCCGCTGGATCTTTTGTTACTTAGACAAAACAACACCATACAGGTTAATCTTTTAAAGTAAGGTCCTTTGTAGAACTCTCCTTTGGCTTTTTCCCCACCTTTCCCTCTATTATAGATCTATAACAGACTGTGATCTGCAAGCAAAGATGAAGGACCTGGATTACTGGAATAAAAGCATTTAACATGTGAGGAGATGGAAGTTAAAACATAGCAGATGTTCCTGTACATATTAAAAATTATACTTGAATTTCCTGAGAAAGATATGTCAAAGGATTTATAAACCATTTCTTAATGTTCTAGGAGAGGGTGTAACATCCCTCCACAATAAACATTCCATTAGGTAAGGCTGGTTCACCTCATGCAATAAGTCTCCGTTTCTAAAACGATACCCCTGCACACTGAGAAGAGTCTGGCAGGGTTATGGGCAATTTGTGCCTAATTTATCTGAGGTCTCCAACTGCTTCATTACAACAAATGAAAGGATTTCAAAACAAGCCTAAAACACAGAATTCAATACACTCGAGAATACACTTAACATTACCAAATAATTTATTTGGAATCAGAATTAAAAGAACATTTGACAGTTGTGAAATGTATGTTTATTCTGAAACTTCTGATTAGTTGTACAACTAATTCATGATAATTTATCAGATTAATTTTACTTTATTTCTTCAGGCCTGAGGTTTTTCGATGATTTCAAATTTAGGATCTAAGAAGAAAAAAAAAAGGTTCATGCTTAGCCATATTGCAATAACATGCATTATCTAGAAAGCTTCAAGATTTAACTCATCAATCTTTTGAATTTTTTTTTAGTGAATATCTACTGTTTTTAAATATCTACATAGAAATATAACAATAGCTGAACATTTGTGCAATACTTCCTACAGGCCAGGCTATTTTTTTGTTTTTGAGACAGAGTCTCACTCTGTTGCCTGGGCTAGAGTGCCGTGGCGTCAGCCTAGTTCACGGCAACCTCAAACTCCTGAGCTTTTAAAGCAATCCTCCTGCCTCAGTCTCCCGAGTAGCTGGGACTACATGCACATGCCACCGTGCCTGGCTAATTTTTTCTATATATTTTTAGTTGTCCAGCCAATTTCTTTCTATTTTTACTAGAGACGGGGTCTCGCTCTTGCTCAGGCTGGTCTCGAACTCCTGAGCTCAAACGATCCTCCCGCCTCGGCCTCCCAGATTGCTAGGATTACAGGCGTGAGCCACCGCGCCCAGCCCAGGCTATCTGTTAATTGACTTTGCATATATTATGTCATTTAAATATACCATATGAAAAAGATACTATAATTCTCACCAAATGTCAGATGAGGAAACAGGCACCAGTTAATTATCCAAGTTCATACAGCTAGTAATATTGTCAGGATTCAAGATCAAGCAGTTTGATTTCAGATACCCATCATTTAGTCTCTATGTTAATATGATCTCCTATCTAACGCAAACATTTATCCAGAACTTTGCATACATGCATCATGGTTCTAATAAATTCACATGTAATTGTCATTTAATCCTCCAAATAATCCAAATAATTATAAATATTTTCCACTTAAAATAATCCCTCACAAGAACAAATCTGTAATTAAAGAGACTTACCTTCAAATTTGAAGTTAGGGAACGTATTCATATCTGCTTTACCATACATTTGCTTAAGCTTAAAAAGCTCCTTCTCTAGGTCTTGCTGATACTCTGGGCCAGTATCAACAGGTCCTCCAGATGCCCTGTTGTATAAATGAGCAAATAAAAACTAATTTTTTGCACTAGTTTAAAAAACAAATTACCTTTCACCATCAAGTTTCAATAGACCTTTTAAAGGTATTCATGTAGGGAAAAAAAGACTTTTCAGAAAGAAAATAAGTACTTCCACTTGAATTTTGATTTAACTAGTTTAATATGATAAGATTTCAACATAAATGAGGTAACTTCAAACAAATCTCTGACATTCCAGGTTTGTTAATGTGAAGGATACCTACTAAGTTGGAATCTCTCAGGGTCTAAGTTACAATAAGATGTTAAGGGTTAAGTCTGTGAGTTCTGAGTCAAAGACTGGTTCCATCTGAACATCAGTTCTACCATTCAGTAACTGTATAAACCAGAGGGAGGCACAAAACACTTTAAATTTCAGTTTCCACATCTAAAAATGAAGGTCCTACCAAATGAGGGTGTTAAGAGGATGAAAGAGTATCACTTGGCATGGTGACTGGCATACTGAGCACTCAATACATATCTACTATCAACTGCTTTAAATCAGCCATTGCTAGATGGCTTTTAAAAGATTTTAGTAACTTTAAGTCTTTGTAATAGGGGTCTATCAAAGAAATAAATTATTTCCTACCCTCTGAGATTGTGCAATTTAGAAGAAAAAAAATTATATGCTCACAAACATTTATTTTGTAAGGGAGTTATACAGTGAGCTTCAAAGACTTGGTTTAACAAAAAGCTATTCAAGTTGAGGAGAGATCATTTTTGCTGAGCTCATCAGGAAAATTTTCATTTAAAAAAGGTGGCATTTGAGATAAATCGGGCATCTGAGGCTAGATTTTATTTTGAGACCTTCTAAGACTGAAAAAGCAAAGCCATGGAGGTGGTGAAGCATTGCTGTATGTGGGAAATACTAAGCAGTAAGGAGAAACCAGCAGAACCCAGATCATGAGAGGCCTAGCATGGGACTAGGAATTTGTATTTTATTTGCCAAGCGATAAAATGATAAAATTAGAATTATGTTTTTGGAAGATAAATATAGCATCATGGAACAGAAGCAGGACCAAGTAGGTCTAATTAATCCTTTGAACAAACTGTTCTGTTTCTGTCATAAACGTTACCTTATCAATGGACGATATTATAAACTTTAAAAATGTACAAGTGAAAATACCTTCAAGAGTAATATTTTCACACATGCCTATGATCAAAGCATGGAGTCTTATTTATGTTAAATAATTTCCACAAAAAATACACAAACAGCTCCAGTTTAAGAACTTGTTCATGATGTTTCTTGTTAAGGGCCCAATTTTTCTTTAGATCAGCACTGTCTAACAGAACTTTTTGTGATATTAGAAATCTGTATCTCTGCTATCCAGTATGGTAGCCACTAGCCATATCTGGCTATTGAGCACTAGAAATATGGCTAACACAATAAGGTACTGAATTTTTATACTTAATTGTAATTAATTATAAAATTATTGAACAGTCCATGTGGATAATGGCTACAGAAATGGAGAATGCAGTTCTACACAGCGCCTTCACCCAGATACTCTAATACTGGTTACTAATGGATGATGGTTATTATAAATTTAATATGCTCTGTGATGATTAAAATGGGGCCAGAAACCATCTACCTCCTCAACTGAATATAAGTCTCAATGCCTATCTTGTTTATTATTATATCCTAGGCTCCAGCATGGTGACTGGGACAAAGCAGACCCTCAGGAGATACTTGTTTATTGCATTTAGCAAATACTAGGCACACAAATTTATTGACTCATTTATTCTTTATAATATCCTATGAGATGGTTAAGTACTGTTAATGCCATCCCCATTTTACATATGGGGAAACTGTGGTACAGAGGTTAAACAACCTGCCCAAGGTCACAGAGCTAATAAGTAGCAGTGCTGGATTCTAGCCCAGGGTCCATGCTTAAAGCACCTCCCTGTGCTGTTTGCACAAATGAACGAATGACCCACAAAACATTCCTTAGATTCAAGGTACATCTAAGAACTGACTTTTTAGTGGACAGGCTTTTAAGGACAGTTAAAATGCAAATAGCAACAATACTAAGATGCACCACCACCTTTGGACAGAAGACAATCAAAATTCCCTGACCAGTCCAGCATACTTGCTTCCTGAATACTGTGATTTTTGGCAAATTCTAACTTTCATCCTTGGTTTTCTCATATATAAATTTGGGATAAAAATCTATAGGGTTGTCAGACTTTCATAACTATGTCTATAAAGAGCATGGTACCTCATTACATTTTAATCCCTTCACTATCTCTCCTCCGTAGTTTTCGTTATGGCAACACCTTTTTGTTAGTTACCTTGTCTCAAAAGTCTGTCTGTTTTGATTGCTTCCTCTCCTCTACCCCTCCACCAGCTCACCAAGACCCGTTCTCAGGGTCTTGACTCCGTCACTTTTATAGTCCCACTGCTATCAAGTCGAGGTTCTCACCAACTAATGCTTGGATTATTACATTTTCCTAACACGTCTGTCTTTGCTCTCTTCTCAGCCCAATCTTACAATAAACTGATTAAAACTACGTTCCTAATTCAGAATAATCTTGTTCCACCCCAACCATCCTGTTCGAAAACCTTTAATTTCTCACAAATGCTTATCACATGGTATCTTAATTGCCCATTCCACAATCAAGGCCTTTCATAAACCCTCATTCTAACCCCATGCCATCCTTATTGCTCACTATACTCCTCATATGTCCTGTACTCCAGGGAAACAGAATTACACAATTCCCCAAATATACCTTGTGCTTTCTATTATAGTTTTCATGCCTTAGCTCACACCATTCTTTCTCCTGAAAGATATCCTCCTCCTAACCCCATTTATCTATCCAACCTTCATAGTAATTGTTCTCAATCTAGAGGAGACCCCCGGGTGTGGGTGTGTACTGACAGTCTTCTGCAGGTTTGAGAACTCTTTTTTTTTTTTCTGAGACAGAGTCTCGCTCTGTTGCCCTGGCTAGAGTGCCGCGGCATCAGCCTAGCTCACAGCAACCTCAAACGCCTGGGCTCAGCCTTCTGAGTAGCTGAGACTATAGGTGTGCACCATGACACCTGGCTAATTTTTCTATTTTTAGTAGAGACGGGGTCTCACTCTTGCTCAGGCTGGTCTCAAATTCCTGACCTCAAGCAATCCTCCCGCCCTGGCGTCCCAGAGTGCTAGCATTACAGGCGTGGTGAGCCACCATGCCCGGCCAAGAGAACTCTTTCAAGCTATAAGCAAAATCGTGAGTAAATTCTTCACTTTTTTCTTTTTAAATTGGGAAGACGATCCACAGAGCGTCATTCATCCCTCCATGGCATTCTCAAGAGAGATGAATGACCCCAAACACTGCCTTCAACACCAAGATAGAACATTACCTCTTTCGAGAAGTCTTCTACAATGCCTCCAACTAGAAAGGAGTAATATTATACTTCCTATGAACTCCCCAAACACTGTATGTGTCACTATCTTAGCACCTAACCCGTTTTACCTTACACTGTATTTCCTTGCTTACAAGCTTTCTGCCTTTTTCAGATTTTAAGACTATTGTGGAAATGTAGCGTGGCCCACCACAGTTAATAGCCCAGTGCTTTGCACACAGTAGACAACTAACTGAAAGACAAAGAAAACTAAGAATCGATGTATACAACATTCCGTAAGATTTGAGGGTTGGATCTGATGATAGCTAAAGTGGTCACTCATTTTCAAACCCATGTGGTTCTGTAATCTTGTTTTTATAGACTTACTTTACGCCACTTCGGTCTCTTTTGTCCTTTGATATTCCCACAGATACAGAACTATGGAAATAGCCTTAAAAAATGCTATGTTTATATATTTTCCCCAAATTATGATGTCACAGGGCACTAAACTGAGAGTTAGAATACTTTGATGACATATTCTTCTCCAATTAGTTTTATAATCTTAGGCTAATCAATGTGTAAGGGACTTACTTTTTTCAAATATAGTTGCTAAATTATCTCCAAGATCTTATGTACTTCTATTAATTGGCTTAGTTTAAATAAACGACATTACAGTAAGGATATATTTTAAATGACAGTATTTTTAATAAGATTTTCCCTAGGAACCCTTATAAAGAAGACAGAGTTTGGGACTTTATAAAATATCAAGATCCTTATCTTCTTTTTTTTTTTGAGACAGAGTCTCACTGTGTTGCCCGGGCTACAGTGCCATGGCGTCAGCCTAGCTCACAGCAACCTCAAACTCCTGGGCTCAAGCAATTCTTCTGCCTCAGCCTCCCAAGGAGCTGGGACTACAGGCATGCGCCACCATGGCCGGCTAATTTTTTTCTATATATTTTTAGTTGTCCAGCTAATTTCTTTCTGTTTTTAGTAGAGACGGGGTCTCACTCTTGCTCAGGCTGGTCTCCAACTCCTGACCTCGAGCGATCCTCCCGCCTCGGCCTCCCAGAGTGCTAGGATTACAGGCATGAGCCACCGCGCCCAGCCCTTATCTTCTTTTTTGAGGGCACCTATTGAACCTCTATGTCAGGGATCAGCTGAGTGAAAGTCTGACACTTTCAAACACCAAGTGTTTTTATTACCATCTTTAACTTACATACTTTCAATATTTACACTGTGGTTGATTATCTACCCACTTACTGTCGCTTAGATCTGTATTCTCTAATCTTGTCTACGAAGAGTTTCTGTACAGGATCAAGTTCCTTATTAAATGCCACTGCTGTAACACCGATGTTCCTCCTCAAATGGACTGAGAGTGTCGATCGAATGACAGAGGAGAGCCTGAAGAGCCTCTGAAGAATCATGGTGATTCTATGTTACTGAAAACAAGCATCAGAAATATTAATATACTTATTGTAGAACACCTCTAAATATCATATAGTGCAGAGGTCCCCAATATTGTTGGCACCAGGGATTGGTTTCATGGAGAACAATTTATATAAAAATGGGGGCAGAGGCAGGGATGGTTTTGGGATGATTCAAGTACATTACATGTATTGTGCAGTCAAACCTCTCTGCTAATGATAACTTGTACTTGTAGCCAACCCCCGGCCCCCAGCACTATCATCACCACCTCAGATCATTAGGCATTAGATTCCAACTCAGCTCCACCTCAGATCATTAGGCATTAGATTCTCATAAGTAGCTTGCAATCTAGATCCCTCGAACGTGTAGTTTCCAGGAATGTTTGAGATCCCATGAGAATCTAATGCCACCCCTGATCTGACAGGAGGCGGAGCTTATGCAAAGATGCAAGAGCGCTGGGGAGCGGCTGTAAATAGAGATAAGCTTCACTCACTGGCCAGCCGCTCACCTCCTGCTGTGTGACCTGGTTCCTAACAGGCCTCAAACCAGTACCAGTCCTTGGCTGGGGTTTGTGGACCACAGATACAGTGGGAATCTCATTCTAATTATAGAACTAAATCATACCAGAACTCAGCCTACACCTGACCACAGTTCCTTTCTTTGTCTTTATTCTCCATTGCAAGTTTTTTGGTTCCTAACAAAAAGGCCCCGTAATCTAGGAGCAGTTAGGTACAACTCATACCTGAGGTTTTACTAGGATTAGAGCAGAAAGAAAACACAAAATCTGGCATGGGGTGTTTCTTCTCCCATGAACTTAGTCTTGGACTAGACTGTAGAGGAAACAGTAGAGGTAGGCTGTTAGAATACTGCCTACC
>NW_012139302.1:2648254-2656501 GCF_000956105.1 Propithecus coquereli | reverse complement strand
TATGTTGCCCAGGCTGGTCTTGAACTGCTGGCCTCAAGTGATTCTCCCACCTTGGCCTCCCAAAATGCAGGGATTACAGGGGTGTGAGCCATCATGCCTAGCCTGGGCATGCCCAGCTCTGCCCAATTTTTGCTGTATTCTTTAAAAGTATCCACAAGAGTGGGGGGCCGGGAGGATGGCCCTTTACCACCGAGAGTTTGAGAAGCACTAACTAGAAGATTTTTTCTCAAATAGGAGTAGGGATGGGGAAGAAAAGGGAGATTTTATCCACCGGGAGACATTTAGCAATGTCTAAAAACATTTTTGGTTTTCCTTACTAGGATGAGTGCTACTGGCCTCTAATGGTTAAGAGGCCAGGGATGCTGCCAAACATCCTATGATGATAATAGTAACAGCGTGCCACCGCCACCACCACCACCACAAAGAATTATCTGGTCTAAAATGTCAATAATGCCAAGGTTGACAAACCCTGGAACAGGATTTAAAAACTATCAAAAGAAATCCTACAATCAACAAGATATACTTCACCTGACTGGATGAAAGCAAACTATTTGAAGAAATTATATCACTCTTTACCCCATTAGAGAAAAACACTTGAGAAAAGACTATAAGCAAACAACTGTAAGGTGCCACTTATCATTCCCATTTTTACACATACAGAAACTGATGCTTAGAGATTAACTTACCTGAAGTTACACGGTTGAATCTAATTCAACACAAATACACAAAAAAATAGTGTACAACTTAGCTTACTTTCCCTTCTGGCAACCTAAGGACACGCTTAACATTCAGCAATAAGTTCACTTGACATTTGTTCAGTCCTAGATATTCTGCAAAGTACTTCCGTATATTTTTTCCGCTTGTACACTTACAGCAATACCCTTGAAGAGTTAGAGGAAGGTGTTCTTATTCCTGCTTTACAGATGGTAAAACTATGTCTAAGAAAGCTTATTGCCCAAAATCCCACAGTTAATTTGCTCTAAATCTAACTGAATGCAAAGATGTTATTCCTATTGCAACATAGGTGAAATCCATTTTCATGTTTTCAATTACCTAGCATCTAGGGACTAATAATTCCTAAATCACACCTCTAACTCTGGTCTTTCCCTGAACCCCAAACCTATATACCGTATTCAACAACTTTCATCCCTCTTATAAGTCCTACGAACTCGTCCAAAAATAAACACATACTCTCATATCAAAACTTGTTCCTTCTGCTTTATTTTTTATTTTTTTCATTTTTTCACTAAGTAGGGAGTGTGGATTGTCCAGCCACACAGAAAATACATGTCATTACACAAACAGGTGTAAAACACCATCTGTGATAAATTCTCTATTCGAGTACTATCGGGTGCCAGGAGCCTATGATTATATTTGACATTAACAGAAAGATTGGGGAAGGCAACAGCAAGAAAAGAGTACAGTCGTTGCAGAGGCCTTGTCGTGGGAGGAAGCACGGTTCTCCCATTTATAATGACTGCCCAAGCTAAGGTTAGTCCGTTCGCCGCCTCTTCATTGCATATTCCTAAAAACCACCGTTGTTTTTAGGTGGAACGCAAACTTTCAAGATTATTACTACTCTTTTCCCTCTTACGGTGCATGTCCCGTGTAAATAGTTCAGAAGACCCTCCCGCAGGTCCGGGGTGGGCAGGCCCGGCCAAACACCTGTCCCGCCCCTCTGACCTTGGGCTGCCCCAGCCAGGCTGCGGGCCTGGGACTCGCCCCCACCCCTTGCAGTCCCCCTGTCCCCCGGCATCCCTGCTTTCCGCGCCTCCCCGGTTTGTCCTCAGGGAGGCTATTATCAGTCTTATTTATTGGGTCTGTGGCAAACTTCAAGGCCTAACAGCGCCGAGGTCCGCTGTGACCTCGGGCCAGGACATGAAGGTGCTCGAGAAATAGGGCTACCTCTCTTTCTAGTAGAGCAGAGGTGACAGGCAGCCCGGGCTTCATGAGGACACCCAGAACTGGAATCCCAAGAGGCCACGCTGAACTAGCTACCTTCCCAATCACCTTGCACTCAGTCCCGAGCTGCCAAAGCCACCGCCGCCGCCACCGTTCTACTTCCGGCCCTGGCTCCGCCCCTCCCACGCCTACCCGCCGTCGCTATGCATTATGGGCCACCGTTTCAGTCGGTCGGCGCTCACCGGACAGGAAGCGTCTCGGAGATAGTCTGCGACCGGACAGCTCTAGGTGAGACAGAAGCCAAAGAGGAGGAGGAAGTGGAGGGTAAGTGCTTCCGGGTCCCCTGGCGAAGCCTCCGCCATCTTTCCTCCGCCTAAGTTGACCCGCTCTTTTTTCCTCTTGGAAACCTTGTTCAGTACGCATGCGCACCCTGACTGGCCTTTTACCCCTAGTTCAAGCTCCCCTCCGAGTCAGGGTCCTGTTCCTTAGGGCTGTTGAGGTGTATGATTGTGCAGGGAAAGTGAGATTGTAAAAAAAAGCGGATTGGAGCGTTGTGCTTCTCTGTCTCGTGAGGACTCCGTTGCCGTGGGCGTTTGTTTCGCGCACCCTGCTGGGAGTTGTAGTCCTGGACCCGGGGGTGCCTGGGAGGCGGGAGGGGGGTTGGGGTTTCACTGCGCCGATTCCGCGGGAAGGGCCCGGGGGCCTCACACTTCGAGTCGTGGGAGCTGCAGGTCTTACCCGGAGAGACGCTGCACGTGGAGCCCGCGCCGCTGCCGTTCTCAGCCGGCTCTGGAGCGCGGGCGGGGGCAACAGGGCCGATTCCGGAGCGGGTGAGTGCGGCCGCGGGGAGCAGGGGAGCGCGGGCCAGCGCGGGCCGGCCTCGTTCCGGGGCCTTTTCCCCCACCGCGGCCCCCCCGCGGCCGCCTCTGTGTTTTGTTTCCGCTGGTCCCCGGCGCTGTGACTCCCATTTCCGTTCGTGGAGACTTGAGGGAGCCGGGTGGGGAGGGGCGGGAGAGGCTGCGGAGGGAGCGAAGGGGAGGGGAGGGGGCGAGCGGCGTTGAGCGCCAGGGGACCGCGCGCCCCCGGGTCCTGGGCCTTACTTGTCGCCTTTCGCCACTCCCTCCGGTCCCTGTCCCTTCCTCGCCTGTCTGAAGTCCGTGGCCGGTCTCAGTCTTCACAGTCGGGATATGATCCTGATGCCTCCGGGATTTCAGAGGAAGATGCAAAATCAGTCTCAACACCCAATTCAGTGGTCCACTCACTTAAAATCCATTTATCTTTCTAGAATTGTCTCACAGTTGCACCAAAACAATTTATTAACGTATATGGTATCCATCTTTTTTTTGTTTTGTTTTTAAGCGACGAAGTAAACCAAGAAGATAACAGTGGATTAATGTAGCTTGCCAACTTTTAAAGTTTTTTGTGTGCTAGGAAATAAGCCATGTGTGCGTCTTGGGATTTAGGGATCCCGATTTGATTAGGTTGATGGCAGAGAGGACAGTGCCTAATACTGCACTGCAAGATGACGAGTAGTAATTTAGAAATAAAATTCACTTGATGAGTGGCTTCCACTAATAATAGCAGTAGATCTGATTCGTGGGAGGAGCAAAGATTTAGAAGGCTTCACTTGAGGGAAGGGTAGAACGAGGCAGTATAACATTTTTAGGCACTGTGTAGTGTTTAACTTGAAGAGAAATTGGTCAACTCTTCAGCAGCTATTTTAAGGGAGTAGCCTCTCTCTCAAGGTTTGATGCGGGCTTTCCAAGCTTGTTTTTGGACATATCCTGGCATAGAATGGACTTAAGTCAATTTTACCTGGATTGTATATACAGGAACGTGTCATGAGGGGTATATGGTCACGAAATAACAAAATAAATAATGACCTAGATGTTAAATTGAAGCAAGTCATGAGACCAAGTACTAAATTAAAACTGTTAACTTTAGTCTTTCTTTAGATCTTTATTTGTAAAACTTCAAACCTACAGGAAATTGAAAAAAAAAATACTGTCAGCACGCATATACCCTTTACCTGAGGATCACCAACTATTAATCTTTCACCATATTTTTTCTCTCTTTATGTGTGTATATACACACACGCACAGAGAGGTTTATGAGCTTTACTTTTGACTTTATTTCCTAAGATACTTGAAAGCGTTTGTTAGCTTGGAAAAATGTGCAGTTGAACATGCAGGTACCCCCAGACTGCACTAATATTTATATCATATATTGGGAATAATTGTTCTAAGCTCTGTAAACTAATAATGCATTCCAGTGAAGAACAACAATCTTCAAATTTATTCATAGTTCCAGAAGAGAATGTTAAACATACCTATTTTAAAAGACACTAGCGTTTCCTAGAATTTTTAGTTAAATTCAAGTTTAGTTTGTGTCCATCCTGTCAAAGGTTCTGAACCCCAGGTTAGATTTAATCTGGGAAAACCAGAGTGTTAATGAAAGGATGTGAAGTTGTTCTATATAGTTATGACAGGAACAGCCCTTAAGTGGAGAGACTCCAAGCAATTGCCTCATCTCCATTTTCTTAAGTATTGACATAGAATCCTGTGGGATTGGTTCCAGAAAAAGAGCTAAGACCCTCTCAAGAACCGATATGAAAGACTTGGACTATTTGCCAAATCTCTCCATTGCTTCTCTAGGCTAAGTTTAGAGAACTGAGAGAGAGAGAGAGAGAGAGAGAGAGAAAGATCAATCAATTAAGAGCCTGAGTAACATGATTTTTCTCCAAAAGGTCACGGGCTCTATTTTTTTTTTTTTCTCTGTTTGGCTCTTTTTAGGGACTGGTTTATGACTTTGGAAGATCATAGGATAAATTCCTTTTTAACGACTTCGTATTTTAGTGCTCATATCAGGGGAGCCCTACGTGTCCATGCTGATAAGCTATTAGGGCCATTTCTCAGCCTCTGGCTATTATACTTCATATACTTTTTCTGTTTTGCCAAAGTTCCCAGAACATATATATGTTTTCTAATCTTTTTTAAAAAATTGGTTATGGAGATGGAAATGGACCTCCTTGTAAGTCCTGAAAATAAAAAATCTTTAAAGTGCTATTCTGTTGTAAACCTACGCTCCTCACTTTTTTCTATACTAAGCAGTTTTTATTATTTATTAATTTTGTGTGGACATTATTTCCTTGTTTCAAAGTGGTACTTAAAGTCCGTAGTGTGTGCTTTTTCCACATTTTATTTTATGGATACTTTCTCACCATGGGTACTGGGATTAGCTCCAGCTTCCAGCTATAGCCAAAAAAGCTGCCCCAAACATCCTACTGTCAAACAATTTGTGAATGTCTCTGGAATGCTTATCTAGGGGCAAAATAGCTGGGTCATAGATATAAGCTTGCTTGATTTGTAAGAGCTGCTAGATTTTTTTTTCCAGAATCTCTAGACCTGTCTTATGTCCTCAAGTCTCTACTTCTGTCATTTAACTTTCTAACATTTGCCATACATACACAAGTTCCTCGTTTTAAATTGCATTTTTGAATGATTTGAATTTGAGCATTTCTTCATATCCTGAGCCATTCTGCTTTCCCTTTATGTGACTTTCCTTTTCCTATGCTTTGCCTACTATTCTGACTTGTCCTGACTGGTTTTTTGGTCATCAACTTCAGGAGATTGTTGTCTAGTCCATTTATTAGTCCATTGTCGTTTTGGGGTATTGGAAATACTTTCCCATTCTGTAGCCTGTCTGTTGAACATAAATCTTAATTTTTGTGTAATTAAATCCCTCAGTTTTTCTCCTTATGTTTTCTGGTTTTGGAATATTATTTAAGAAATCCTTTTTTACCCTTAGACCACAAAGAAGTCCCTGCCATTTCCTTCTATCGGCTTTATAGTTTTACCTTTTATATTTAAGCCTTTGTGGCATCTATAGTTCATTTTATGTAGTGTGAAATAGTCCTTATAACATTCATTTATTCAACACATGTTAATGGAGTGCCTACTGAGGGTAGGCACTCTTGAAAGTACTTTGTATGTATTTGTGAACAAATATCCCTGCTCTTGTGTAGTTTGTGTTATCCTACAAGATAGGTCCCTATTGGGCCACCGTTTGTTTTGCACTTTTAATTAGCACTCAGGTTGAATTCCACAATTTTACACATAGCACCTGTTAAGGAATAAACTTTATTTGGGGAAAGGGAAGACTTCTTTCTTAGGCCAGCATCTGCAAGAAAAGAAAACAAAGGTTCTTCATCCTTCCTCATCGCAAAAAGAAACCTGCTGGAGCCTAGGCAATCTGCTAGACTTGCATGGTCTATTCAAGTGGATAACGTTACCCTCTTACTGTTTGTCCTTATAGGACAAGTAGGAGAGCAACCTTAATAATGTTGGAAAAGTCAGATCACTTTTGTACCAGGCAGTCTAGATGTGGGTGCCAGCTATTTACAGACCAAGTTTTCAGAAAACCACCTGCGCAGTGGTTAGAGATGTTGAGACCTGAGGAGAGTTACAGCATTTTCTGAAGTGGAAAGGGGGACTATTAGTTTCCTAGTGCTACTGCAAATTTAGTGGCTTAAAAACACCAGCTTATTACCTTGCATTTATGGCAGTCAGAACTCTGAAATGAGTCTCTCTGGTCTAAAATTAGATGTTGGCAGGGCAGCATTTCTTCTAGAGCCTCTAAGGGAGAATCTGTTCTTTGTCTAGCTTTTAGAAGCTGCCTGTGTTCCTTAGCTTATGGCGGCTTTCCTCCATCTTCAGAGCCAGTCAAGTCACAGCAGACCAGTCGCGTCCTCACGTTGCATCACTGGCTCTCTCGTCCAGTCCCCTCTTCCACTTTTAAGGACGTTTGTGCTGTCGTTTGACCTACCTGGTAATCCAGGATAATCTCTATATTTTGAGGTCAGTTGATTAGTAACCTTAATTCCATTTGCAACTTTAATTCCCCTTTGCCATGCAACTTATTTACAGGTTCTAGGTCATTATTCTGCCTACCACAGAGACCTCCATTCCTTGAGAAGTTGAGGTCTCTCCCTCTTTAAGAAGGTAGGGGAAGTCCCTAGTCCAGACAAGCCAATTTAAGTTCCTTTGGTCACTTTTGGACAATTTTGCACTTTGATAAAGATTTGAAAGGGGAAGAAAGGCAATAAATATCATAAATTAATGATACAGCATGCTAAAAGGGCAAGTGCTATGAAAAGAACAAGGGGTAAAGAAGAGATATTACAGAATTCAGTGGGGGTGTTCAGAGTAAATCTCATTGAGAAGATGAAATTTGAGGAGGGACTCCAAAGAGGTAGGGGATTTAGCCAAGAGGGCATTTTGGGGAAGTAGGATCCAGGCAGACTAAACAGTTGAGAGCAAAGACTATAGGGCAGGAAGATGCAAGGACAAGCAAAGAGGCTAATGTGGGAAAGAAAGTGATAATGAGGTGGGGATGGGGGTAGATCAGGTAAGGCCTTTTTGGCCTTCGTAAAGTCTTTGGCTTTTACTGTGACTGGCATATCAAAGAAGTGATCTAGCTTCAGTTTTAAAGAGGCTGTTGTATTGACTGAGAATATGTAGAGGGGCAAGGGCAGGCACAGGGAATCCTGCTAGGAAGCTGTTGCAGTACTCCAGTAAGAGAAGTTGGTGGCTCTTGTACTAGTGTATGCAATACAGAGCCTGTCTTTGAAGAAACCATGGTTTGGTCCCACCTGGAATAATGTATACTTAGGTTGATACACCTAACGTGTGACATTATGGAGCCACAGGTGGTTTAGCATCACTAACCTCTGGATAGTGTTCATATGAGGGTGGGCTTAAAATAGGATTTCTCTATGTAAAGCATTTGATTGCAGTGCCTGATAATAAATAATAGCTATTAATAGGAATGAATATATGAATTCTTCATCTTGTCAAATCTTGTAAGTGTGAACACAGACTCCTTTGCAAATGTTGGAATACCAAATTTAGCGGAATATTCCTTATAAGTCCAAGATATGCCATTTTTAGATGTGGTAGTAAACTTAGAAAACTGTTCTGAAGGTGGTGCGGACAAAGATAAATTCGCTGACCTGCAGTGAGGTAGTCAGTAACAGAACCTGGAACTCACAGAACTAACAGTTTGGAAATGGCCACAAAGAAATACCAATATATGCAATATATACATTACTTAGCATTTTAAAAATTATAATCCTTTTGTATCAATGGTCATTTAAAGTAGTAGGTAATAATTTTACATGAGGTAATTAAAAACTGAAGTAGTGGTTTGTTTAAAATAAAACCACATCTGAAAAAATAAATCATTAAAAAATTTTAGTGTGTATAATCAGGGCAATAATGTGCATATCTATCATTTGTTACTTTATTTTTCTGTTTTATAATATTGCAATTGCATTTATAAGATATG
>NW_012139302.1:2646411-2647944 GCF_000956105.1 Propithecus coquereli | reverse complement strand
TTTTTTTTTACATGTGAAGATTACTTCTCCCTCTTCTGCTTGCCCTATGATTTTATTTGAATTGGGAGTCTATTTGTGTATCATTTTTGTTTATGCAGATAATTTCAAAATCTCTTAAAATTTAACTCTTGCAGAACTTTGGTCTTTTGAAATACTTCAACCATGACTAAAAGAGAAGCAGAGGAGCTGATAGAAATTGAGATTGATGGAACAGAGAAACCGGAGTGCACAGAAGAAAGGTTGGTGTTTTCTGAATTTATCTTTTTTTTTTTCCTGAAACAGGGTGTCTCTGTTGCCCGAGCTAGAGTGCAGTAGTATCGTCACAGCTCGACATAACTGCAGACTTCTGGGCTCAAGTGATCCTCCTTTCTCAGCCTCCCAAGTAGCTGAGAGTACAGGCGCATGTCACCGTGCCTGGCTAGTTTTTGTATTCTTTGTAGAGACAGAGTTTTGCTATTTTGCTTAGGCTAGTCATTTTTAAAATATTATCAGTATACCTAATTAAAATCAGGAATCAAGCCATAGTTTTTTTGGGCTTTTTTCTTAAATTGATCTCAATATTTTAGGGGATAATGAATTGCTTTTTTGCCTCTGATTTAATGGGTTTGTAGCTGAGAGGGAAAGACAGTTTTAAACTAAAGGTAGTAATAAGTATAACTAATAATGGTCAAGCAATCAATTGCAATAGTTTTTTTCCCTTAGGGGACACTGTTTGATTCTTTTTTCCTTTCCTCGGTGCTCATTACTTTAATTCAACCTGAGCTAGTATAATAAATATTTATAAGTAACTGCTATAAACTAGTAACTGACAGGAATATATGAATAAATGAGATACTCATCTGCCATTATAGAGGCCACATTGTATTTGAGGAGACATACATTTGAGTAATTATTTGCATAGTACTAAGCATAAATTGTAGTACAAGGTGTTAATTCTTAGAATAATAATAGGATCTTTCTTATTTGAAAGGAGAGCAATAGTAGTGAATTCAGAATCCAAGAAGAGAATATGGGTAGAAATGGAGATTTGGGAGTCAATAAGAAGGCTGAGAAAAATAATAGCTAATGGTCCTTATTTTACTCTGTAAAGCAGGAGATAAGATAATACACTGAAAATAAAAAGAACTGGATAAAAAGAAAGTAATAGATAATCTCTATAAAGTCCCAAAGTTTAGAACAACTACAGTGGGACTGTGTAAGATAACTAAGGTTAAATAGGATACTGAGTGTTGAAACTGCAGTTGAGATTTAAAACCTTAAATTTCTAGCAGAGTTTTTTAACTCATTTGATTATCCTACTTTTTCCAGTAGAATAAAGAATAGAGAGAATGAGTGTTTCTCTTGATTTATTCATGTATGTATACACACACACACACACACACATAAACACACAAATATGTGTATACACACACAAATATACATGTATTGTATAACAAATTACCCCAAAACTTTGCAAATTAAAATACCCAACATTTATTGTTGTCATAGTCAGGAACCTGGGAGCAGCTTAGCTGGGTGGTTCTGGCTTAGGAT
>NW_012139302.1:2645311-2646361 GCF_000956105.1 Propithecus coquereli | reverse complement strand
CCCAAAGTTTAGAACAACTACAGTGGGACTGTGTAAGATAACTAAGGTTAAATAGGATACTGAGTGTTGAAACTGCAGTTGAGATTTAAAACCTTAAATTTCTAGCAGAGTTTTTTAACTCATTTGATTATCCTACTTTTTCCAGTAGAATAAAGAATAGAGAGAATGAGTGTTTCTCTTGATTTATTCATGTATGTATACACACACACACACACACACATAAACACACAAATATGTGTATACACACACAAATATACATATATTGTATAACAAATTACCCCAAAACTTTGCAAATTAAAATACCCAACATTTATTGTTGTCATAGTCAGGAACCTGGGAGCAGCTTAGCTGGGTGGTTCTGGCTTAGGATGTTTCATAAGCTTGCAGTAAAGTTGTCAGCCTGGGCTATAGTTATCTGAAGACATGACTGGGGCTAGTGTATCTGCCTTCAAAATCACTTTGAGACGATTGACTGGATGCCTCAATTCTTCATCACGTGGGGCTCTCTCTGGGGCTGCTCATGGCATGGCAGCTGGCTTCCCCTCAAGCAAATGGTCTGAGAGACGTAGACTGTCGATATGTAAGCCAGCAGTGTCTTTTAAAATATCATAATCTTAGAAGCGATATATCTTGTTTGTCTTAGTCTTATGGTCACACAGTCCAATCCTGGTACAATGTGGGAGGGAAGTATATAAAAGGGTGTGAATATTAGGAGAATCATTGGGAGCCTTCCTGGAGCCTAGCATCTATATATTTATTTTTTATGCGCACACACACACACACACACACACACACACACACAAATGGCCCACAAAGCCTAAAGTATTTACTGTCTGGCCCTTTGCAGATAGTCTAGGTAAGAGGTCAGTAGTTATGTATTGGCATATGTACAGGGGCCAGTAGTTGCTACACACCCATAGCACATTGTTGCTGTGCAGGAATTTAGGCCCAGTGATGTGAATTCATCCACATTTTTTCAAGAGAAATTGGTAATTCACATTTATATATGAAGTCTTCCAAGTTTTAAATGAAAGCATAAAAAAATTTTTA
>NW_012139302.1:2638852-2641416 GCF_000956105.1 Propithecus coquereli | reverse complement strand
GTTTAACCAATCTATCTACACAGTCACACAGTTTGTCTTGTTACTGTTCAAGTTAGACACATAGTCACGTAAGTCATGTGTTTGTACCATGACTGCAGTATCAGTTGAATTCTTGGGAATGAGAGTGGGAGGAGCTTTGTACCTTAAGCTGTATGATATGCAGACATGGCAGATAATTATCATTCAAGGTAATTATAATGGAACCTGTTTTTAAGCTGGTGACAAAGTGTCTCAAAGTCAGAATTACTTTTTATCATCAATTTGCTATTGTTTGAAATGCATTCATTGTAAGGGTATATGAAGAAAAACACTAATACTGAAATGAGTTAGAATTATGATTAAAGGTATTCATAACTAGGTCAAGAAGTAAGGTCATAACTCCTTTAATTTTATTAACTTTGTGATCAGATTAGGAGTAAACCGTGATCTTCAATATGTAACATTGGTTACAAGGGTGATATGACAATATATTAACATATTTAGATAAATTGTCACCATTAATTAAACACCCTTACTTATTCATGACAGAAGTAGCATTATCTTCACTTTAAATACATTTAGAGAATGAGTAGTTGGCCTTTGGCATTATTTAAGATCACAAACTAGACTCCAGAGCTAGAGAATGCACTTAAAATAAATTTGGTGGTCTATGCTGCCCTTAATTACTACCTCAGTGATTAAAATATTTTAAATTTTCGCAAAGAATTAAATGATATGACAATTTGGGTAATTTGTTCTTATAATTTAATTAGTATGCTCAGTAATTAAGCCCTCTTTGGTACATCCATTTGTGCTAAGCCAGGGACAAGGACTTTAATGATTGAGCTAAAATAATTTTATTCATTTTATCCATGTTCATTTAGCTGGATCCAGAAAGAAGTTTATTTGACCAAGGAGTAAAGACAGATGGAACTGTACAGCTTAGTGTACAGGTAATTTCTTACCAAGGTAAGAAACTTTTTTAGTGATAGTTATTTAAAAGTTTGGCTCCTGGTTTTCTGATATGATTACTCAATTTTATAAGTTTTTGGTGTATTAGGTGGTTGTCTAAATTACTTAATGTGATTTTATAGCCAAATACTTGTGCTTTTGGTTTAGTTGGTGTTTCTGACAGGGTGAAGCAGATAGTATAACATATCTCACCCAGTTTAATCATAAAGGGATATATTATACAGTATTAGACATAATATATAATATGTAGTAGTACACAGCAGAATCACAGAGAGGGCTAGAAGAACAGATTCTAGCAGGCTTCCTAAGAATGCCTCAGCTACACTGCAGAACTGGACTGCAAAGGAAGCTGCTGCCCTGCCATGATCTGGAAAACACTGCAGCTGGAAGCTACCACTGTAGCTGTCAACTTGGAACTGATGCTGCCTTTACGGTGATCCACACTAGTCAAAAAATGGATGTCCTGCCTGTTTGCCCCATCTTAACTCATTTTCAAATAGAAGACTTATACCAGTGATTCTAAGAGTCTAAATCACATCTGGAATCCTAGCTGCAGGGAAATCCAGTCTCTACAGTTTAGCACAGGGAGGAATTTGCAGCAGATGTGGAGTCACCTAGTCAGCCATATCGATCACAGTGTTTTACTAATCTTGTGTAAGTAAGTACCCAAGTTAAAAAGGAAAATTAGGAAAAACTATTTTGGGTAGATTGCATTTTAGTTTTTTAAAATGTGCCTTGTGATTTCTAGCAAGAGTTTTAGAATAATTTAGTCTCTGAACATATTATATTACTTACAATTATGTTTCACAAACCAAAGTTTTGTTCGGATGCTGAAAATGGTAATTGTCCACTTCTGATCCCTAATTCCCCAGGATTGATTACTGTTGAGAATAGGAAGAAATTTGTTGTTTTTATCTTTAAAAGCCTAGTGACTTCTTAGTACAAGTGTGTTTAAGAAGCGTTTACTTGAAGCCAAAAAAGGATGAAATTTGTATGAAGGATTAGGGACTAGATCTTAAGAAAATATTTTTTTGAAATTCTGATTATTTTTATGTATATTTGAAGAAGTGATTCTCTTTATATCACCTAATGAATGATAGTACATTTTCTTATAATATTGGTTTTCACGGATCAAAATTGAGCTTTGCTTTTTCTTTCAAATGTGCTTTAAATTTTGATGTAGATTGTAACAGACTTAGTAAGCAATAGTAGCTATTATATAACATTGTAGTTTCTTAGATTTGTCATTTTAACATTAGTATATGAGACTATTTCTTGAAGGGCTAGTTCATTCTGTTTGGAATAGATAAATAAGAGTATATCATAGAGAGTTGTGTAGACATGACTAAATAAAATAACTGCTTTTATGGCATAATTTCTTAGCTTATAATTTCTGACTCACAGGTTCAAATGTTTTGAGTGAAGAGACATTGAGGTAAATCATTTACCTCATCTTTATTTTTATTTTTTCCATAGGAATTATAATTCTTAACACCTTTATACTGGGATTCGAATATCTTTAGGATCTGAGTTTTTCCTCATTCAATTGAAAGTGAAAATCAGAATTTAATGATATGAATTTAATTTAACGAACTTGGCATCATTTTTTTTTT
>NW_012139302.1:2623281-2624367 GCF_000956105.1 Propithecus coquereli | reverse complement strand
TTATTGTCTTCAAAAAATTAGTTGAAATCTCCCATCCATGTCTGTCACTTTTTACTCATGTTCTTATGATTTTACATCTTTTAAAAATTCCTTTACTATCATTTTACTAGGGTCTTGGAGGAAGGAGGCAGAACATGTATAGCCTATTGGTTATGTTAAACCAGAAGTTCCAATTATTTGAGAAGACAAATCAAACTAATTATATTTTTCCCTGACTTTTTTGATCTTGATACTTTTTTGTTATGTAGAGTGAGCTTTCTTGGACTTCCAAAGGGAATTGTGGTTCAGGATAGCTTTTCTAACTTAACAGAACCCCCTCTTCTGTTGTTTTCAAGTAGTAGGCAAAAATAGGGCAGCTTACTTTCTCAGTTCCTATCTGTTCCCTTACTTGACTTTTATCTATGCCTTATCTTTCCTTTTCCTTGGTGTCCCTATGCTGCTCACTTTTGATTCCACTTCTGCCAGTTTCTCCTTATAGTGGGCCACTCTCTCCTGGGAGTGGTCCTTGGCTCAGTTTGAAAAACTCCCAGGTACTGTGCTACACTGTTCCAGCCCTTTAAGCATTACCATGAACCCTTGCACTCAGCTGCTGTTGGATTGGGCAAAACTTTTTAGCTGTTGCTTTCACCTTGGCCTTTGGGCTTTCGGTGCATGCTTCTTGGCTTTATTCAGATTTGCCTGTGCTCAGAATGGGTCAGATGTCCTGTTTCTACCCTTTGCTTTCTCCTGCACAGATGCTAAAACCATGGACGTCCTGTAGCTGTTACTGCTTTGTCTTTGCCCTTATATATTTTGGGTCCATGAAGGTATCTTGTCACTTGGTTGTATTGTAAACTTCCATGAGTTTTTGGTTTTGCTCTCTAGTTGCTTTTTCTGTTTTTATGTGTCTGTTCAGAGAAATTTAAAACCTTTGCCACCGTCTTCCTAGAATCTTCCTCCCTTCTTTGTGGAAAAAAATTCTGTGGCTGCCTATCCTATATTCTTATGTTTGATTCATTTTCACTATAAATTGGCCCTTGATAAGTACCTAAATGTTATTTTTTCTACTTATATTCTTATTAAATAGCATTCATTTATTATGTAACC
>NW_012139302.1:2621179-2623231 GCF_000956105.1 Propithecus coquereli | reverse complement strand
AAGGAATTGAGCCAAAGCTAAACATCCTTGAAATTGTTAAACCTGCGGACACCGTTGAAGTAGTTATTGATCCAGATGCCCACCATGCTGAATCAGAAGCACATCTTGTTGAGGAAGCTCAAGTCATAACTCTTGATGGCACAAAACACATCACAACCATTTCAGATGAAACCTCAGAACAAGTGACAAGATGGGCTGCTGCACTGGAAGGTTATAGGAAAGAACAAGAACGCCTTGGGATACCCTATGGTAATAAAATACGTAATTATATGTTAGGTAGAATAATACGAATTAAGCTTGACATAGAAGACACTAGGGTAAGTTATATTCTATTTTGAATATAGAATTTTTAGGAAGAATGTTAATTTTCTGTATCTGCTCCCCTCCTCCTACCTGGTCTCTCCAGCTGTAACACACATCTAAGCCCATATGATGGACAAACACTCTCCTGGTTGCTGGAAATACAAAGAAATATTAAAAAAAAAAATCTGCTCTTAGGGTGTTCACTATATAATTGAAGAGAGTGAAGATAATTGCCATAAAAAAAAAAGATAATTGCCATAAAAGGTAACATGTGTTTAAGCTGTTAATAACTCATATAGAAGCAGCACTCTATTGGAATCTCAAAGGGATCATAGTGGCCTGGGGGGAAATTGGGGAAGAGTTTATTACAAACAAGAAACTGTTGGGCAGAGAAGGATATTCCCCCAGTTAGGAATTGGTATATGCAAAGCTTAGATGGAGGGGTACGTATAAATAGAAGATTTAGTGGATGAGGAGTTACTTTGTAGCATTATAGAACTGTTTTTGATTGCTGAAAGTAAGAATTGAGAAAATGAATGTGGTAGTGGTATATGGCATAAGTTGGAACAGGTAGAGACTGAGTGAAGGGAAAATAGGAGCATTTATTGTAGTCTTGTAGTTGTGACTAGATAATATCTAGATTAGCCTAGACCAGGTGATTTCTTTAGGAGTAAAAAGGAAGAAATGGATGAAAACGGTAATAGGACTGAGCAGATTGACAGATTGTATAAGGGCAGAGAGGGAAGATTCAAGTATTGATCTAACTTCTCAAGCTTGATCTTGGTGACTAAGGCAATAATAATCTTGATAAAAATTGGTTGCATCTTCATTACATGTTTAGTGAACACTACCATATGCCAGGCACTGTATTAAATGCTGGGCTTACGGTGGTGCACAAGGCAGAGGATGCCTTTGAAAGCCTTGTTGGGGTAGTAGGGAAGTCTGGTGGGGGAAAGGGTTTTCGAGGAGAAAGTTTTTCAGGGGAAAGTGTTAATAGCACTTGATTTTGAAGTGTGTGTTCAATTAGAGGTAGCCAGAAAGTGATTTCAGGTACACAGGTTTGAGCTGGAGATAAAGATGTTGTATGGGACTCATTCACACTGATTTTGTATTTGAAGCTATAAAAGTCTTATCTAGTCTCTGATGGAGAGCGAGAAATGGAAGAGAACAGTGTTCCTAGGCCCTGTAAACATTCAGGATTTGAAAAAAGGAAAGGAGACAAGAAATAGCTGAGGAGATTTCTTATTTTCCTCCTTTTATAAGGAAAATAAGAACTGTATATAGTGTCACTGAAATTGAGGGGAGAGTTTGGATGGTCAAGACACTGCTGAGAAAGTCAAAGTAATGCTGACTGAGTAGTATCTGTTAAATTTGGTGATAAGAAGGTCTTTGGTAAATTTAGACAAAAGTAACTAGAGTGGTGAGACAAAGCAAAATGGTAAGATATAGACATTTTACAAATGGAGAAAATTGAATATAAACTTCTGGGGGGAGATGAGGAAGAGTGCTGGGGTAACATAAATCATATTGATGGTTCGGGAGTTGGTTGTGACCTGAGTGTGTTTGTAGATGAAATGGTCTTCTTTGTAGAGTTGTTAATTAAAGCCTAACAATAGGTAAAAGAACCCAGTTGGAAGGATGAGATATAGCCATTCCTCAAAGATACAAGAGGAAAAAAAAGACAGGATGGTTGAAAGGATTAAGTTATTTATTTTTGACATGTGGAAGCTGGTGTGGATGGTGTACTTG
>NW_012139302.1:2607209-2608779 GCF_000956105.1 Propithecus coquereli | reverse complement strand
TAGATCCCATACAGTGGTCCACAGACCAAGTCCTGCATTGGGTGGTTTGGGTAATGAAGGAATTCAGCATGACCGATATAGACCTCACCACCCTCAACATTTCTGGAAGAGAATTATGTAGTCTCAACCAAGAAGATTTTTTTCAGCGGGTCCCTCGAGGGGAAATTCTCTGGAGTCATCTGGAGCTTCTTCGAAAATGTATAAAATTGGAATTATTATTTATTTACATTGTAACTTAAGCTTAATTTTCTTTGTAATTATGTTTTCATCTTAATCATTCATAATTAATTATAAGCAAATAATTATTAAGCAATAATTAACATTAACAGTGTAAGGCTGTGCTGAGGGCTCTATGTGTATTAGCTCTTTTAATTCCTATAGTAATGCCATAAATCATTGTTTTGCTTATTTTTTAGATGGGAAAATAAGGCTTTGAGAGACCCACAAGGTTACAGAGCTTGGGAGTGGCAGAGCTGGTATCCAGTCCAGTTCTTAAATCAGATACTGTGCCCTACACTTAGCCTTCTTTATATATTCTAGTCGTTGCCTTCTGTTTCATCAGTCAGTTGTTCCTTTTACTGCTTACCTTCTAGAAATTTAAGATCATTATCCACCTGTGTATCCTATTATACATGAGGAGGATAATTAGGAAATATTCCAGTACTATCAGTTCTACAGTATACTTCTTGCTTTGAATATGTCTTCTATCACCAAAGTCAAAGAAAGGTCTCAGTTTGCGGAGGGTTTTCTTTACGGAAAGGAATTGCTTTATACCTTTAGTGTCTGATGTTTCTTCATAAAATGACTCCATATTCCCCAAGGCTTTGCCTCTCAGAACTCTGCTTCCTTTGTGCATGGCAAGGATTTGGGGGGGCTTCAGGAGGAATATGATATTCAGAGTGCCTATATGGTCTAGGACCAAGCTTTCAAAAACTCTTCTCTTTCTGCGTTCGTGAGAGTTCCCAAGAAACAGACCAAACTCCAGTCTGAGAATCAGGGCTTAGAAGCTGATTTTGTGAGTTGGTTGTGCCTGTGCTGTGTGATGGTAATGCTCTCTTTTGTGGTTTTTGTTTTGTTTTGGTTTTTGGTTTTTTTTTTTTGAGACAGAGTCTCACTCTGTTGCCCGGGCTAGAGTGCCGTCATGTCAGCCTAGCTCACAGCAACCTCAAATTCCTGGGCTCAAGCGATCCTCCTGCCTCAGCCTCCCAGGTAGCTGGGACTATAGGCGTGCACCACTATGCCTTTTGTTTTTTTTTTTGGTTTTTTTTTTTTGAGACAGAGTCTCACTCTGTTGCCCGGGCTAGAGTGCCGTCATGTCAGCCTAGCTCACAGCAACCTCAAACTCCTGGGCTCAAGCAATCCTCCCGCCTCAGCCTCCCAGAGTGCTAGGATTACAGGTGTGAGCCACCTCCCCTGGCCTCTTTTGCCTCTTTTGAAGTTAGGGTACCTCCATTCATTTAGTCACAAATAGAATAATTTCCATTTCAATAGCACTTTGCCTCTTTGAGGAACTCTTATAAAATTCTGAGGAGAATCTACCATAATCATAAGTTATGGATATTTTTTTTTT
>NW_012139302.1:2602116-2604104 GCF_000956105.1 Propithecus coquereli | reverse complement strand
CTAAACCAACCTGTTTAATCTTTGAGGTTTTTATCATTTGTATAACAGACAAAGATGTTGTCATTTGCATGGGTGAATTGAGTATAAATTTTTAATAAGTAAGCGGACACTATCTTTTGTTTTTACAAGTATATGCAAAATATTGACCCATTTTCTTATTTTTTTCTCCATTTATAATCTTCCCAAATCTGAATATTCAACCTTTACATTGATAAAATTGGAAGAAAATAAAATTATCTGGCTGGGGTCAGTGGCTCACACCTGTAATCCTAATACTTTGGGAGGCCGAGGCAGGAGGATTACTTGTGGCCAGAGTTTGTAAAGACCAGCCTGGGCAACATAGCAAGACCTGGTCTCTACAAAACATTTAAAAATTAGCCAGACATGGTGGCACATGCTTATAGTCCCAGCTGGTCAGGAGGCTGAGGGAGGAGGATTGCTTGAGCCCAGGAGGTTGAGATTGCAGTGAGCTATGATGGTACTACTGCACTCCAGCCTGGACAGCAGAGTGAAACCCTGTCTCAAAAAAAAACTTGTAATTTCCCATAAGTAGTATGAATTTTTTTCCCATAAATTAAAAATTATGCTTACTACAGTGATGGAAATTCAGTAGGTATATTTAAGTATCTGAGAAGAAGGATATACTGGAATTATGTCTGACTTCTTTGGAGATTGAATATAGTGCAGTAGTTCTGCAATTTACCTCTGTGTTTCTAAATAACATGCTTTAACTGCTTCTTGTTTCACTTGGCCATTGTCTATGAGTTTCTCTGAGACATTATGATTCAGTTCTCACCACTACACACACAAACACACACACACACCCTTTCCATCCCCTCATCCCAATATAATTATATGGCAATTTTGGTTAGGCGAGTATTCATGATTACAGTATTATGGTCATTTAAGTACTATCACATAGTTTAAGTCCCCTCAACATTACAGGTAAATTGTTAGAATTAATAATTAAAATGTCAGTTCTCCCCAGGTTGATCTAAGTTTCAATGTGGCAGCCATGAAAGTCTAAATAAGTTTTTTCATAGAACTTGACAAGGTAATTGTAAAATTTATTTGGGAATATAAAGTACCACGATAGGACACCTGAAGAAGATCAGAAAATTGGAAACACTTGCTCCACAGGATATTGAGACTGACTCCAAAGCTACAATAAGAAGACAGTGTGCTATTTTCTCAAGGATAAATATACCATATAGTGGAATAGGGAACCAAAAAAAAAAACCTCCAAGAATATATAAGCATTTGATTTAAAGAAACCAAATGAAGGAGAAAATATGTAAGGAAAAGATCTACTTTTCAATCAGCAGTGCTGTGATAATTGACTATCAATCTGGGGAAAAAGTGAAACTTGACCCCTTCCTCACACCATACCAAAAATCAGTTTCATGTAGCTTGTAGCTTTAGTGTAGAAAAGTAAAAGAGGAAAACATCTAGAGATATCTTCAAGACTTTGGGTGGTGGGGAAAGACATTTAAGCTGAATCAAAAGGAGTCATCCTAAAGAAAAAGACTGATAAATTGGACTACATTTAAATTAAGAACTTTTGTTCATTAAAAGCCATCATTAACAAAGTGAAAAGTGAGCCACTCATACCTGACATAAGACTTGTGTCTGGAATATCTAGAGAACTCTTACAAATCAATAGGCAAAAATTTTAAAAAATGGGCAAGAAATTTGAACAGACACTTCAGACAAAAGATTATCCAAATGGCAAATGAATATATGCAAAAGTGCACAACCTCATTAGTAATCAGGGTAATGCAATTTAAAACCACGATGAAATGGTACAACACCCCCCTCCAACATGGCTGAAATGAGAAAGATTGCCAGTACCAAGTGTTGACGAGAGTATGGAGCAGGGGAATGCTTCTATACTTTTGGTAGGAATGTAAATTATAACCTGTAACCCAGCAGTTGCTCTCCTAAGTGTATATGAAACAGAGGGTGCGTGTAGGCCTGTACACATGTTC
>NW_012139302.1:2599804-2602066 GCF_000956105.1 Propithecus coquereli | reverse complement strand
CAAGTAACTTTTCTGAACACTAAAAGAAATTGGAGCTTTCCCTGTGTTACTTCTCTTAAAGATATCTTTTCCCTATAAATAAAGCCAGTATCAAGTATTTTTTAGGTTTTTATGCCAATAAGTTTCAATTAATGTCTTGCTTTTTTGTTTGTTTGGTTTTGGTTTTAATTGTGGAGTTCCCTTTGTAAGGATCATGTTTATTAAGTTGAGTGTTACCAGATTGGAGTTTGTATTCCTGGTTTTAAATGAAAACAAAAATTTTTTATATGTTTTTCAGATGTATTGGCAAGCCAAGAACAACAGATGAATGAAATAGTTACAATTGATCAACGTGAGTATTCATGCCAATAATATTTGCCCATTTATCAATAAGAAATGTTTATTTAATATTACAAGGTAGTAAAAAGGAAAACAATTTTTAAAAAAATTTTTATGAAGAATTTGAGATATACAAAAAAAGTACAACTAACACCTATGTACACCGTAAGAAATAAAACTTTAAATATCAAGTTTAACGGACAGACATGGTGGCTCATGCCTGTAATCCTAACACTGTGGGAGGCTGAGGCGGGAAGATCGCTTAAGCCTAGGAGTTTGAGGTTGCTGTGAGCTAGGCTGACACCATGGCACTCTAGCCCAGGCAACAGAGCAAGGCTTTGTCTCAAAAAAAAAAACACGTTTACCTGTTGCAGATCCCCTTTTCCTCTCTCAGAGGAAATGAGAAAAATGACTATGCTGAATTTGATGTTCATTACTCTCTGCATATTTTATATTTTTACCAACTAAGTAACCATAAATACTTTATAGCATTGTTTTGTACATGTTTAAACATTTGGGATAAAATGGTAATATATCGTATGTATCCTTTTATAATTTTTTTGTTTAGCACTTATGAGACTTACCTATGTTGATATTGCAGCTCAATTTCATTCAGTTTTATCACTGTATAGTATTTTAAAAATGCTGTGGATATTATTGAATAAGTATTTGTAAGAACGTGTGTAAGATTCTCTGGTTTTAGTATCATAGGGTTTCTACCCTTTAGGTATTACCAGAGTCTTTCTCAGAGTGATCAGTAGTGGAATGTGAGTTCTCATTTGTCCACATTTTCTCCAACACTTGATAAACCATTTTTAGGAGCAAATGTTTTAAAAACAAATTGTTGAATACTGTCTTTGTCTAATGTGTATGAACCACTGAGTTATTTCAAAACAAGAATACCAACTCTTATTCACTAAGATAGGATTCACAAACCATAAGGCAAATATCATACTTTATCCTCTGAACTTTTTTGTGATTTTGTTCAAAACTGATGTGGATTAAGGCTTTTTTTGTAATAAGGTCTTTTCTTGAACTCCTGGCCTCAAGCAGTCCTCCTGCCTTGGCCTCCCAAAGTGTTAGGATTACGACTATGAGCCACCGCACCTGGTCTAATGAGATCTTTTCTTGGAGTAATTGGAGGGGAATTAGTTAAACCGATTGCATTTAATGCATTTTAGTAATTTTTTTTCACTGCTTGTATTGGAAGAAAAGAAAATTTTCCTCGTCTGTCTTTACAGCTGTGCAAATTATTCCAGCATCAGTACAGTCTGCTACACCAAGTACTATTAAAGTTATAAATAGCAGTACAAAGGCAGCTAAAGTACAAAGAGCTCCAAGGATCTCAGGAGAAGATAGAAGTTCACCTGGGAACAGGACAGGTATTTTTGCATTATCTCGTATTTATAAAATTTGTCGATTTAGGTATATATTGTTTTATTTCACTATATGAAAATGTGAATATAGACTATTTTTCTGAAAGTATTAGACAACAAGGAAAAAAATTTGTTTTTTGCCACGGGTGAGATTTAAATCAGGGGACCTGTGTATTGTCTTTGCCCTGTGATAATCCGTAACACTATAGCCAATGCTTATTACTCCTATCAATTTAGGAAACAATGGCCAAATCCAACTATGGCAGTTTTTGCTAGAACTTCTTACTGACAAGGATGCTCGAGACTGTATTTCTTGGGTTGGCGATGAAGGCGAGTTCAAGCTAAATCAGCCTGAACTGGTTGCACAAAAATGGGGACAACGTAAAAACAAACCTACAATGAACTACGAGAAACTCAGTCGTGCATTAAGGTAAGGATTTACTACTTTTTTTCTAATATCAAGTCTTTCTAAGCCTAACTTCTTATTCTAGGTGTAAACATTGTTATGTAATGATAGTATTAAAATATTTGCTCATAAGGTTTTTTCCATATATATAAAAAACTAAAA
>NW_012139302.1:2597926-2599754 GCF_000956105.1 Propithecus coquereli | reverse complement strand
TTGCCTTCTGTTTCATCAGTCAGTTGTTCCTTTTACTGCTTACCTTCTAGAAATTTAAGATCATTATCCACCTGTGTATCCTATTATACATGAGGAGGATAATTAGGAAATATTCCAGTACTATCAGTTCTACAGTATACTTCTTGCTTTGAATATGTCTTCTGTCACCAAAGTCAAAGAAAGGTCTCAGTTTGCGGAGGGTTTTCTTTACGGAAAGGAATTGCTTTATACCTTTAGTGTCTGATGTTTCTTCATAAAATGACTCCATATTCCCCAAGGCTTTGCCTCTCAGAACTCTGCTTCCTTTGTGCATGGCAAGGATTTGGGGGGGCTTCAGGAGGAATATGATATTCAGAGTGCCTATATGGTCTAGGACCAAGCTTTCAAAAACTCTTCTCTTTCTGCGTTCGTGAGAGTTCCCAAGAAACAGACCAAACTCCAGTCTGAGAATCAGGGCTTAGAAGCTGATTTTGTAAGTTGGTTGTGCCTGTGCTGTGTGATGGTAATGCTCTCTTTTGTGGTTTTTGTTTTGTTTTGTTTTTTGTTTTTTGTTTTTTTGAGACAGAGACTCACTCTGTTGCCCGGGCTAGAGTGCCGTCATGTCAGCCTAGCTCACAGCAACCTCAAACTCCTGGGCTCAAGCAATCCTCCCGCCTCAGCCTCCCAGAGTGCTAGGATTACAGGTGTGAGCCACCTCCCCTGGCCTCTTTTGCCTCTTTTGAAGTTAGGGTACCTCCATTCATTTAGTCACAAATAGAATAATTTCCATTTCAATAGCACTTTGCCTCTTTGAGGAACTCTTATAAAATTCTGAGGAGAATCTACCATAATCATAAGTTATGGATATTTTTTTTTTTCAAGAGAGACAGTAGTTTAAGAGAGAATGCTCAGAACCAGGAGTCTGGATAAAACTGTAACATCTTTAGTTTACTGAAAAATTAACTGTTTTAGGCACTGCTGCTTAAAAACATTTTTCTTTAGTCTTCACAACAATCTCATGAAGTGGTAGGTGTAGATATCTCCTTTAAACTTGAGGAAATTAATGCTCAGAGAGGTTGAATAATCCATAGAGCTAAGACTTGAACCCAGATCTATCTGAAGTGAGTCCCGTATAAGTAAGCCCCCAAACTCAGGACCCCCAAAGAAAGCTCCCATCTTATAGATAGGATTCAGACCTCTTTTTGCTTCCCCAGTGTTTTCCAGCTCTGTGTGTCTGGAACTGGATCCTGACCAGGCACCCTTAGTAGAGTCTTTAGGGCCCAGGCTCCAGGACTCACTCAGTACCCAGAATGATTGATGGAACGTACAATTTCAATTTCAAGAGAGAAGCATGCAAGTTTTGAGGGGCACAAAATAGGCTGAAGTAATAGAGATTGGGTTGTGCAATTCTTGTTTGAGAGGTAAAGAATAACATTTAAGCAGGGAATAATGAGTAATGAGTAATGAATGAGTAATGAATGATTGAGTAATCAGATGAGTAGATGAGTAATGAATGAGTAGTGAATGATTCTGTAAAGACTTATGTTAGGACTTTTCATAATATAATCTTTATGTTGAGAGCTGTATTTGTAGACATGTTAAATTATTTAGTTTAATTGTAACATTTGGGACCAGTACAATTTTATTGAAAATTTAGCTATCTTTAAGCAGAGGCATTATAAAGTTAAAGCTGTTTTATTCAAAGGTGGATGTTATAAGAGATCATGGGAGGGAGGCTTTTTTGGTAGAGAATATTTATCTAAATAATTTGGTGTCTATTTCTTTAATCCAATCTTGAAGATTTTTATTTTTTTGCATGGTTTTATATAGGTAGATAATTGATTTAGAT
>NW_012139302.1:2592470-2593793 GCF_000956105.1 Propithecus coquereli | reverse complement strand
TTTTGGTAGGAATGTAAATTATAACCTGTAACCCAGCAGTTGCTCTCCTAAGTGTATATGAAACAGAGGGTGCGTGTAGGCCTGTACACATGTTCACAGCAGCTTATTTATGACATCCCAAACCCAGAAACCACCCAGATATCTGTCAACAGTAGAATGAATAAATCAGTTGTGATACAGTCATACAAGAGAATACTGTTCATCCATGAAAATGAACTCTTGCTATAAACAGTGACAGGTGAGCCTCACAAACATAATGTTCAGTGAAAGAATACAGACCCAAAAGACTAAATACTGTACGAATACATTTATTTGGTAAAATTCAAAAAATAGGAAAAGCTTTTTACACACAGGTATAAAAAAACATAGGAAAAGTACATTACAGTATTTAGGGATGCATGTTTGTGTGATAAAAATACAAAGAAAAGCATGAAAAGTTTACTATCATGAAACAGGCTGTGTTTACCTGTTAGAGCAGGAATGGTTGGTGGGATAAATGGGAGGGGAAAGAGAGGATTCTAGGTGCTGGCGGTGTTCTGTTTCTTGACCTGGGTAATGCTTAACAGGTCAATATTCACTTTGTAATGTATCACTGAGCTGCTCACTTATGTGTCCTTTTTGTGTGTGATATATTTTACAATTAAAAAGGTTTAAAAAATTGCAACTTTTTAAAAAGAGAAGAAAACATATCTGTGAAAATGTAGGTATTGTGTACCTTTCTGTTTGCTTCATTTCAGAGAGGGAACAAGTGCAGTGAATGCTACTGTATAAAATTGGGTGATGTATCTACTAGACTGAGGAAGTATTAAGTAAAAAAATTTATGTGTGTATGCTTTTTAATCCCCTCTCACCAAGAAACATAAGATGATAACAACTCCATTTTCCTCCTAGAAATATAAAATCTCTTTCATTTTCATTTTTCCCCATGTGTATATTTGTTACAGCCTTACATATTATTGTAGAAATTTTCTTAAGAAATTGAAATGCCTATAGCATTTTAAACTGGATGATAAGCAATTGGTGGTTTGTGGGTTGAGTCCAAATTCTGTATTAATGTAATTTACGCAAAAAGAAACACAAGACTTTGCCCAATACGTTATATCTCTTATTGGGAAATCAAACATAACTATTCTACTTCTACTGTTCTGAAATTAGGAAAAGATGACATAATTTCCTGCATATAATCTTTTTATTAATGGACTCTTGATTGAGCTCAGTGACTTTTAGGATAAAATCCTGCTAAATGTAGTAGTATCACTGATATTTTTGCAAATAGTTGTTCCTTTTGGAACAGCTCTTTGTCAATGGGCAGTGCAATTTTAA
>NW_012139302.1:2581675-2583101 GCF_000956105.1 Propithecus coquereli | reverse complement strand
TAATTTTACATAAAGGTTATTTTCTATTTTTACCCAGATAAAAAATATTTGTGCATAAAATGTAAAAATAGTAAAATGAGAAAAATAAAACTATTATACAGTATGTTTCTGTGTTGCTTAAAGTTTTTTTCCTGAAAACAAATAGTTTCAAATTCCCAGGATATTTGCTTGGATAGAAATCTGACAGTCCGTTTATGATGTATTGTACGTATGACTCCTATATATTTCTTTAATTAATTAAAAGCTATCAATTTGGAAAAAACAGATTCCATGGAACTAAAATTATTAGAGGTTAATCTCTTCAAGAAAATGATGAAATTTTGTATACAAAGCAAAACTGTTTTAGAATAGTAACAGATGAATTGGTAACACTGAGTACTTGTCAGAAGGCAAGTTGATGATCGTTAAGCTATAAATCCTTAGTAAAACCCTTTTTTTGAAAAACTAAAAAAATCACCTGTCCATGTTGGCTGAGTAGGATGCTTCAGCCAGGAATAAAGTACAGAGGAATGGAACAGATCAGAAAAAATTTGACTTGTGCCTTTGTTTATGGTCAAGTATTGATCAAACTTTGACTGACATGCTTAAATAAGATACTGTGGTTTGAGTGAAATAAATTGCTTTAAAATTACATAATCTAATTTTATCTAGTTTGAAGTCATGAAAATCATCAGTCAGAACTCTAGTTAGGTATATTTGTTCTCCCAAGACTTTTTTTTTTCTGTATATGGCTTTAAAGTTTAATTTGCAAGCCAAGCATGTGTTTAAAGTGGTGGCTTTTTGCCAGGCAAAATGGCTCACACCTGTAATCCTAGTGACCTAACACTTTGGGAAGCCTAGGCAGGAAGATTGCATGAGGCCAGGAGTTTGAGACCAGCCTGGACAAGATAGTGAGATCCCATCTCCACAAAAAATAAGAAAAATTAGCCAGGCATGATGGCACATGCCTGTAATTTGAGCTACTTTGGAGGCTAAGGCAGGAAGATCAGTCGAGCCCAGGAATTTGAGGTTGCAGTGAGCTATGATGAGCCGCCACTGTACTCTAACCTGGGAGATAGAACAAGACCCTGTCTGTAAAAAATAAATAAAAATGCATTTTACTAATAAACTAACTGCTTTGAAAACTTTCTGTAGTGAAGGGCCACTTTATTTTCAGTTTGTCACAGAGAAACATTTGTAAAATAAAAAATGAATTAGCAGGGATGGAGAAAATGGAGAGTTACTGTTTAATGGGTATAAAGTTTTGCAAGATGAAAAATTTCTGGAGATTGGCTGCACAACAATTAATATACTTAATACTGAACTGAACTTAAAAATGGTTAAGATGGTAAATTTTATATTGTGTGTATTAATTTACCACAATTGAATATATTTTAAAGAACCACTAGAATTTTAAAAATCAGTTTAATTTACCAAATTAATACGG
>NW_012139302.1:2580228-2581625 GCF_000956105.1 Propithecus coquereli | reverse complement strand
GGCTGTCTTTTTTTCCTTTTTCTTTTTTGTTTTAAGGTATTAAGCACAAATCATGATATGAGAGACTAGCAAATAACTTTTAATCCTCTTATGACAGAAGATCACATCTCAAATATTACTTTATGCATCTTCTCTGTCATTGCCTTTAATTCCATCCCCCATAACAGCTTTATAAGAGCACAGCTAATGCTTTTGACTAACTGGAGAAAAAGGCCATGGTAATACAGGCAAGATGGCATTGTTAGCAATCGCTGCTACCAGTACTAAATGGTAGTTTGGAAGGAATCATAGGAGGCAGGGATCTTGGGAACAAGGAAGAGAGGAGAGAAAGGGATCTCTGATCTCCTTTTCTGGTAACTTTATGTCAAAACTTTAAAAGCTCTGCTGTAAGACTGCAAAATGTACTCTTCAGCTCATTTCTATTATTGTATTAAGTCCCTTTGAGATTCTCCAGTAAATATTTAAGAAGAGTATTATTTGTACTTCCATTTTTACTTTTTTATGAACATACAGAGAATATATGAACAAATTATTAGTACAATTTGGGTACTGTGATTGCAAGAATATCTGAGTAGAATAACAATGTGAAATAACATATAGAAGCTCTAGCTTCAGGTAGCAACTAAACAGAAGGTTTTGCGCATCCATTTATGGCATAAGGAGTTAACAAGTCACTTTCAATTTTAAAAAATAAATAGCCTACTTTTCTGATATATTATCAAGAGCTTAAGAATCTTGACTTAGATATAAAATGCTTTTGGGGAGACATGTTAAAGTTTTAGCCAAGATGGCAGACTTACTTTATGTTTCAATTACATATATGTGTGTTTTTAAGGCAAGAACACATTTCTTTTAGATCCTTAAAATCAAACTATTGTTTTTCTCCTTTAAGCATTTCCCAGATGCTTTTTTTTTGATAACTACATTTTATTCATTTTTTTCCTTTGAACAGACACAGTTCTCATACATGATCAGATGCTTTTTCTTCTTCTTTACCTCTCTCTTACCATCATTCTGTGCACCATAACACAGGTAAAATAATGTAACTAATTTCTCCAATTGATTCAAGAAATTTTCATTGCTTTGTCTCAAGTTATATATAAAATATTTCTGTTGTCCTTATTAAAGTTACAGTTATCAGAAAGCCAGGTGGTTTTTCCTTATGGTAAAAGATAACTCGTGGCCAGGTTTGGTGGCTCACACCTGTAATCCTGGCACTTTGGGAGGCGGAGGTGGGAAGATCACTTGAGGCCAGGAGTTTGAGACCAGCCTGGGGAACATAGCGAGATCCCATCTCTACAGAAAATTTCAAAAATATAGCAAGACATGGTGGCACATGCCTGTAGTCTCAGCTACTTAGGAGGCTAAGACAGGAGGATCATTTGAGCCCAGGAGTT
>NW_012139302.1:2573777-2576018 GCF_000956105.1 Propithecus coquereli | reverse complement strand
GGGAAGGGGGTGATTTTCTAGATTGGGCATAAGGAAATCTGGGGGCAGGATGAGCATATCTCATAATGTGCTTTGTTGATGGTTACATGGATGGACGAATTTGCCAATGCCATCAATTTATAAATGTACACTTTAAATGGGCACATAAGATTATGTAAATTATACCTTAATAAAGATTGAATTACTAGAAAAATGAAATGAAAAAGATAAAAATACATAACCACTATTTAAAAATTACTATGTTCCACAGGCATAAGATTATTTGGTCAAATTGCTATAATTGTTTCAATACTTGTACTTATCTCCCTGTGCACTGATAATGAACAATTCACGGACTACCCACACTGCTTTAGAGTATTTTGATATTAAATGTTGAGCATTAGTTTTAACTGAATTATTATGGCAATGTCAACAGTATTTGAAAATTTCCCTGTAATCTGAGAAAAGTATGTCTGCTAACAAGGTAGTTAATTTTGGAATCTTTACTACTTGATACAAATAACACCCAATTAACACCTATGCTATTTTTATAGGTAACATCACAGTAACTAGATATGAATGGAATAGAATACTGAAGAATAAGTTATTTATCATGTCTACAAGCAACTCTTTAATTCACTTGCTTATAAATCTATTTATGTGAAAGATAAAGATACGCTCTAATACTCTCCGTACTAAAAGGGAGAGTAAACCTTCCTAGCTCTAACTTTGGCTTTCCTCTATGGATGAGATGGTATGATACACATTAGTACATTGATAAATTTAACATTGAGTAGTCGAACCAGAATTTTCATTTGATGTAACAGTTAAAGGGAAAAGGTTGTACATTAAGAACCCCATGATAGGATTCTTGTCTCCAGCTCTTAGATTATAAAACTAGAGGATATTTTATTTTAAATAAAATTAAGTGCTAAAATCTGCCCTATTGGCCTGAAATGTATTAACCAATTGGTTAATCAAATAAAGAATACCTAATATGAGCCTTCGATTGTAGAGGATATGTAAAGCAGTATGTCAAGGAAAGAGCCAGAAGAAACAGATTATAGTCACAGCTTTACCACCAACTAGATGTGAAATAACAAGTTTCCTCTTCCATTTTCTCTTTTCTAAGCTAGGATCGTAGACACGTTTGCCTACAGTGCAGAGCTATTGGGAGGATTAAATGAGCTCATGTGTGTGAAAGCATCCTACAGCAACTATGTATCACTAATTAAGCACCAGCGTCTTGGAAAAGAAAAACTACCCTCTAAAGAATTCAATTTTCTATAGTTAAAATTGACGCTCATCTCATTTTATGACAAAATGATAAAATATTGCAAAACCTGTGTTGAATGGCCAAATGAGTGACTAAATGAATATTGGCTAGTTGTGATCTCTTACAATGTGGCAAGCACACTTTATTTTCTGTCTCATTTATTTCTCTCAACTCTTTGAAATAGATAAGAATACTATCCATTTTACAAGTGGAGAAATTGAGTCATAGAGAGATTAGACAATTTGGTCACGGTCACTTGTATAAAGCCAAGCTAGAATTGAAGCTAGGACTGGTGCTTTTCATCAAGAGTAAGTCTACTTCAACAGGAGATTGCTGTAACACCTACAGTCACCGAAAAGGAGATGTGTTGAATACATCTAACAAATAAGAATTGCAAACATTGGGTACATTTCTCATTTCTCCTGGTTTTTGTTTGTCTTATCTAAAGTGAGAAATTTACACTTAATTTTACTTTAAGGCCCATCTACCTCTAGTAAGTCAACAAAGTTTTATAAAGTAGTATCATACAACCAACGCTTAGTGAAACAATGGCTCTAGGCAATTGTCCAAATAGCTGCTAAAACCATTAAGTGTAAAGTCGGTGAGACACTTTATAAAGGATGGATTCATCTGACAGAGCCTAAATGCACTGATCGATCTCAATATCACAAAAAGACAACCAGATAATATGTGCCCCCTGATATGATGCATTGGGACTATTCTTGCCAAAAAATAAACTAAACCTGAATCTGATAAATCTCCCAGATATAAGTACCAGTTTATAGGAAATATAGGAGACAGAGAAACTGTCATTTACATGGATATAATCAACAAAAATACAAATGAAAATAACAGAAGTACAAAAAAATTACAAGAAAAATATCAATTACAAAAAAAAGAGAAAGGGGAATGTATAGATTAAAAGAGATTTAAGAGTTATTTTTAATCAGCCAAATGCAATATGTGATCTTGTTTGGATGCTGATT
>NW_012139302.1:2572618-2573727 GCF_000956105.1 Propithecus coquereli | reverse complement strand
AAAAAGAAAAACATACATATTGTAAGAAATAAAGCTCTTTGCAGAAGACACGATCACACGTGTGAAATCCTAAAGAATCAACAAAAAAGCTATGAAAATGAGTTTAGCAAAGTAAGGTACAAAGTCAACATACAAAACCCAATTTTATTTCTACATTCTAAAAACTAATAATCAGAGATTAAAGTTTAAAAAGAGTTATTTGCAAGTGTTAACATGAAATATAGCAATTTGTACGAGACCTAGCCAATGAAAATCAGAACTTGCTAAGAACTGAAAGAAAATCTAAGGTGGAGAGAGAAAATTGTGGATTGGAAGACTCAATTTTATATATGTAAATTTTGTTACAAAATGAATTTTGTAAATGTTATTCCTAAATTGACCCGTAAATCAATTCAATAAATACTATAGCAGTCTTTTTTGTAGACAAGTTAATAATCAAATTTGTATGTAAAAGCAGATGACCCAGAATAGCCAAAACATTTTGAAAAAGGAAAAATTAGAGAACTTGCATAATCTGCATAAAGCTTTGCTATATAAAGCTACAGTAATCAAGATGATGGGTATTATGTTAAGGGTAGACATAGATCAA
This sequence comes from Propithecus coquereli, assembly GCF_000956105.1. Taxonomy (NCBI): domain Eukaryota; kingdom Metazoa; phylum Chordata; class Mammalia; order Primates; family Indriidae; genus Propithecus; species Propithecus coquereli. The sequence continues at coordinate 2,573,138 of NW_012139302.1, read as the reverse complement.
TGAACAGAATAGAATGCAGAAATAGACCCACATACATATGATTTACTGATTATTAACAAAGGTGCCAACGTATTTCAATAGGGAAAGGATAGTTGTTTCAACAAATATTCAAACAATTGGATCTATTTATGGAGAAAAATGGACCTCAACCCTTACCTCCCACCACACACAAAAATTAAAGTGGATCATAGAGCTAAACATAAAAGCTAAAGCTCTAAAATTTATAAAACAGGAGAAAATTTTCTTAACTTTTGAGTAGACAATGATTTCTTAGATATTAAAAAAGCATCACAAAAACCAATAAAAAATAAGAATCAAATCTTTTTAAAACGTCTGTTCTTTGAAAGATACTATTAAAAAGCAAAGCACAGATTGGGAGAAAATTTTGCAATATACGTATCTTACAAAGGTAAGATATTTAATATCAAAAATATATAAGGAACTCTTTTAACTAAGACAATCCAATAACATATGGCCAAAGGATTTGAACAGACACTTGATAAGAGAAGATATACAAATG
>NW_012139302.1:2555964-2558688 GCF_000956105.1 Propithecus coquereli | reverse complement strand
TTTCTGAAAAAGTTGTACATAAATAAAATATTAGAAATGTTAACAGTATTGTATATACTGTTTGCTTGAAAAAAGAGCAGTCATAATTCTTAAACACCAGAGAAGAAAGGAAGTTTATACTTAAACATTAAATTACAGAGGAGAGGAGTTCCTGAAAAACATTTAGTAAGTGGAAATTCTGCAACTATAACGAATATATGTAGGAACCCAGGACCTGAAACTATTTCACAAGAAACAATAGACACATATTACCAGGAGGTAACACATGTTACTAACATGGAAATTGGATCCCATCAAACCAGCTCCTAAAACTATTTCATGGCTTTTACTGCCCTCAGAAAAAAGTCCCAATCTCCTTAGCATGGTGTGACAGGATAGAGCTGCCTTCTATCTTTATCCAGGTTCCAATTTCTATACTGCCTTCCTTCTGGAAGCGTTACTAATCAAACATCATTAGCCCAGGGTTCAGGTTTATGCATTATAACTTTGACCACTTCACTCTCTGCCCCACTGGATTGGAAGCCATCAATTCAGGGCCTGATTTGCTCTTGTTTACTACTACATTTTAAAACCTTAGCTGTTACAATGGATACAGCACTGTATTGTCGGCATTGGCCCTGAAATACACGGTAATGGCATCTTATATTACTTACAGACAAAAAAAATTTTTGTACTAGAGAACTGCTCTTTTTTTATGGTAATTTGGGATATATTTCCATCGGAACTTGGATCTGCTGAAACACATTACTGGCGGCATCAATATAGCATAGGGAAATGGATAAAAAGAAATCAATTAAAGATATCAGAAATCTTATTAATCACATGTATTTATCTACTTCATAGGGAAATCATGTCCACTTATCAGTTTACAAAATATGTTTATATTAAGAATATGTTACCTTTCTGACTATTTTTTTGGTAGAAGCATGCTTTGGAAGTATAGAATATGCTCTGTGCAGTGATTCATATTTGGTAACAAGCATCACAAAAGGAAAAATAGCATTTTACTACTTCAATGTGTAATCCTTTGCCATAACATATTTGATTTTTATATGACTTTTAAAATCAAACTGAGAAGTGACTTTGCAGAAACTATTTTGTGTCCAAGTATTTTCTTCTAAATAGGACTTTGTATTCCTTAATTGGCTAGGTTGTTGCCTTGATTGATCCCAAATCTCATTATGAAAGCTATAAATAAGTCTGTAAGATGCCATCGCCATGCATTTTCAGGACTAATGCCCCAAATATATATATGATGACTGATATCCTCAGTGTTGGTTTGAAAAAGTAAAGGGGATGAGACTATCTATGGTCTTTTATTTTTTAAGTCAAGATTTTTGGTGCAGAGTTCTAGAAATGGCAGGATTGCCCTCCAGCTAAAATATTTCTCAGGGACTCAAAATTAATATCAACATTTCTTGTTTCTTAAGTTGAAAAAAACAGCTGCTAAGCAGAATTCTTATGACAAGTTCTTGTCAAACTCCATAATGAAGCAAATCAATGAAATATTTGAGAGCAATAAGCTTCAGAAGCATTTAGCAAACAGGAAGTCAGAAAGCTTTCAGAGGTAAAAATCACTCACCTGGGTGCATTTAGGGCTGAAACATTCCATAATATTCCATAATATGAAATATTCAATAATATGTATGTGAAAAACTTTTATGCGACTGGAAAAAAATTATCTCGTATTTATTTAGAATTCTAAAGTTTTTCTCACCTATTTCTTGTGTAAAAAACTAACTCACCTCATTCCTGTTGAGAAATAAATAATGCCACATATTTTGAAAAGATAAATCAAAATAAGATTGTGTTCTACGTCTTCACTTCATCTATGAAGATGCCAGAATTTCCCGTGGCCATTTGGTTTTTGAGTCATCAGCAGGATCTTTGAAACAGAATGATCTTTCGGTTGAGGAATAGCTGAACTTGTATCACTCTGCAGGACCTACTGGGAGTAAATTAGACTGTGGAAACTGGATAAACTCTTTGTCAATCTTAGTTTACTAACTAGTATCCTAGAAATCTGAAGGAGATCCTGTTGAGAAATAACGTTTCCTGAAATAAACCTTTCTATATTTTCTCCATTCCCCAAAAGTTGATAGCCAGAAGGTCAGTGTAGTGTCCCTTTTGGGGAGGAGCATGAATAAGGACTACCGTTTTTCATTCTGTTCCCTCTGCTCGAAATATTTTCTGTCTTTCTCCTTCCTTCTCCTCCCACTTCTCCACCTGTCAAAAATCTCATCATCCTTTATTGTCTGGCATTGACCAGATCCTCCCTGAACACACTTTATTCAAAGCTACACTCACTTGATCGTTCAACCTCACTGGCCCCCACTTTGGGTTCAGTTTTAGGCTCCATTTATTCCTCCAACTTCCCATTCGGTGACTGTAACTTTACAAACCATCTGCATGACTCACAAACCTTAATATCCACCTTTGACCTCCCCTGGAATCCACGAATATCTCCAACTGCTTACGGGGATGTATAATAGAACGTTTTAATAGAAATAAGGCAAAAACAGGACTTTTTGTTTTCCAATCCATCCGTGATCTTCTCAGTTTTCCCTTTTGGTAAACAGCACCTCCATGCACTCAATTGCTCAAAAGAAAGGACTGAAATTTTTCCTTTTATTCTTCTATTTTCTTCACTCTTACATTCTGTCCATCAGTAAATATTCTATCACACATACCTGTCACAAATCCACCCCCTCTTCTCCATCTCCT
>NW_012139302.1:2555207-2555914 GCF_000956105.1 Propithecus coquereli | reverse complement strand
GATTTGTGTGTATTGATTTTGTAGCCTGAGTCTTTACTGAATTCATTTATCAATTCCAGGAGTCTCTTAGTTGAATCCTTGGGGTTTTCTAGATATAATATCATATCATCAGCAAAGAGTGAGAGTTTGATCTCTTCCGCCCCCATTTGGACGCCCTTAATTCTGCTCTCTTGTCTGACTGCTATGGCCAGGACTTCCAGCACTATGTTGAATAGAAGTGGAGATAGTGGGAACCTTGTCTGGTTCCATGAACATAGGATATTTTAAAATATTAAGGAATTGCTGTTTGTCTTTTTAGGTGTGATAATAGCATTATGGTTATAAGGAGGGAAGGAAGGAAGGAAAGAAGGAAAGAAGGAAGAAAGGAAGGAATAAAGGGAGGGAGAGAGGGAAGGGACTTTTATCTTTAGAAATGTATACTGAAGTAGAGATGAAATAATATGATGTCTAGTATTTGCTTCAAAATACTTCAGTGGGTGGATTATAGATTAAAAATAAAAATAAAGGAAATGTGTTAAAAACTTTTGAAACTGAATGATGGATACATGGGGGTTTATTACACTATCTTCTCTATTGAGTATGTGTGAAATTTTCTATAAAATTAAGGTTTTTAAAAAGAACACTATCATAAAGATGCTTAACCAAAACAAATATCTCAGATTTAGCAATATCATCTAGAAAATTATATCAGGTTTTAAAAACTATGT
>NW_012139302.1:2531642-2551897 GCF_000956105.1 Propithecus coquereli | reverse complement strand
CAATTTGTTGGCATATATTTGCTATTATCCTTTGTCTATAGAATCTATAGTGTACCTTGCTTTCATTCTTGATATTGAAATTTGAGTTTGTGTCTTTTTTCTTGATTGGTCTTTCTAGGACTGTAGCAATTTCATTAATCTTTTAAAGAATCAAGTTTTGGCTTTGTTAATTTTCTCTATTATATGTTTCCTTTTTTATTGATTTATGCTTTTATCTTTATTGCTTTCCTTCTTAATATAATCATATCTTTTAAGGTGGAAAATTATGTCATTGATTTTATACACTTATTTTTATTTATTTACTCTTTTTAGAAACAGGGTCTTGCTCTGTCGCCCAGTGTGGAGTGCAGTGGCACAATCATAGCTCACTGCGACCTCAAACTCCTGCGTTCAAACAATCTTCCTGTCTCAGCCTCCAGAGTAGCTGGGACTACAGGCTCATGCCACTATGCCCAGCTAATTTAAAACATTTTTTGGAGAGACAAGGGTCTCATTGTGTTGCCCAGTCTGGTCTCAAACTCCTGGCCTCAAACTATCTTCCTTATAACATATTATATTATTATGCTACCTATAAAAATTCAGCCTATCAAAAATGATGTGGCGTATTAAATGACAGAACGTATGGCCAACATTTTTATTAAGGGGAAAACAGGTTATGATATAGTATTAAAATATTTCAATTGGAGGTATACATACATCTATATCTATTGTATGTAAATAGCATGTATTTATGTATATGTGGAATTTAGAGCACAGCTAACTTCTAAGAAATGTGAATGCTGTTCCCTAACAGGTCTTTTTATTCTCATCAAAAACTTCATGTCTTTAGGTATATGAAGGAAAGCCTAGAACTAAATTTAAAGATGGGGTTGAGAAGACTTGAGTCATTCCGCAAAATAAAATAAGATTTTGTTGTCTTCTTTGTTGTTATTGTTTACCCATAAAATGAGGGAGAAGAAGAGAGCTAGGCAAAGTGTCTGTGAAGCCTGAGTTGGAGAATCTTTTGGCAAGAGTAATATCCAGTGTGGAATGTTAAGATGTTGGCATTGCTATAGTGTATGTCTTAGTCTGCTCAGGCTGTTATAATGAAATATCATAAACTGGTGGCTTATAAACAACAGAAATCTATTTCTCACAGTTCTGGAGACTGGAAGTCCAAAGTCAAGGCGCCAGCAGATGCAGGGGCTGGTGAGGGCCCCCTTCCTGGTTCATAGATAGCAACTTCTCACCGTGTCTTAAAGGGGCAAGGCAGCTCTCTGGACTCCTTTTACATGGCCACTAACCCCATTCATGAAGGCTCTGCTCTCATGACATAATCACCTCCCAAAGGCCCTACCTCCTAACCCCATCCTCTTGGTGACTAGGTCACCATATGAATTTTGGGGGGACAAAACCACTCCGACTATAGCTTATTATATCCCTCTGTGTCCCCTACCTGCACCTGCACAATCTCTGCCTCACATACAAATGCATTGAATAGGTGGGTTTGGAGGCAATTAACCAAAAATCTACCCAGCTTTAAAGTTAGAAAATGTAACTAAATCTTAAGAAATGGAAAGTCCCCCCATAGACATCTAAGTTGTGTTTGTGTGTGTATATATTTGAGTATATCTGTATATGACTTTTAAAGAATTGAAGGAAAATTCACTAACATATGTACATTTGCTATCTCTAGGTGGTTGAAATACGATCTTTTTTAGAATTTGTTTATTCCAAACTTTCTGCTATAAAAATATATCATTATAGTCATACTTATGGTTAAGGTGGCATAACAGGGACTAGATTTACCCTCCCTCCTTAAACAACTAAAAAGCCAGAAAACAAAATTAAAACATTTTTCAGACATTGGATATCAGGCAGGATGAGACAGGGATTCTAAGAGGGGAAAAATAAGTGAGGTAAGCCTCATTTATTTATCAGGTTAAAATGAGATCCCAGGATGCAGCATGGGGAGAGGGCAGAGGCCACTGGGAGGCCAAGACAGCTAGAGTTTGCAGAGCAGAGAGGAGAAAGCTTCAGAGAGGCTAGGTGGGGGAGATCTGCAAAGGGTTCCCCCGGGATCTTCCCCTGAAAACTGATTAGTGCATAATACGGGATGACACTACCCAAGGCTGGGGAAAGAATCACTCAGCAGGAACACAGGGAACAATCCTCGTTGGAGCATACACAGGACCAGGAATAATTGTGCTTCCACTAGCCAGAGAGGAAAATCTTGTAATTCCTGAGGCATCAAGTATTCAGAATGCTAGAGACTAAAGGCTGCCCTGATCCCATATAACAAAGCTTAAAAAATCAAGCCTAGTCCCAGAACAAAACTTAAGATGACTTATAGAAATAAAAAATAACACAGTATTATTTATTTTCATCATCAAAAATCTCACTCATTACACATTGTATGCATGTATCAAAATATCACATTTGCCCCCAGAATATATACAATTATCATGTTTCAATTAAAAAAAATCTTATCCAGTCTTTCAATCAGTTAGCAAATGCTAACTGATTTCCTTTCTCTGAATTCTTATAGCATTCCTTTATTTCAATTAACAGTCTATATTTTAGGGGTTTTAGCCAATTGTATTGTAAATGGGTTTTATCTAGCTGTGTTATAAATTCCCAGAAGACAGGGAACACCCAAGATTTATGCACATTTGTTTAAATCTCTTAACCATCTTGAATTTTTGTGCCTTACATAAATCTTATTTCAAAAAATATATTTTCCTAATAAATGAATGACTATTCCAATGGAATGTAATCCAAAAATATTAAGTATTAACTAGCTACTAATTTGTATGATGAATTTATTTAGAAATCTACTTTTTACAAATGTGAAGGCCAGCTTAAGAATCACTCTCATATCACTTTGCCAGTACATTTTCCAAAGTATGAACCAAAATATATGGACTAGTCAGTTCTCTTGGCCATTCGTGTACACTTCTAAAATTATTTTTATTATTTATATTGGAATTTGAAAAGTCCTTTTTCAAATCCAGCTGGGATTATTTTTATGGTACTTATACAGCAATTATTTGAGTGGTACTTCTAAGTAATGTAGAGAAAATATGAATCTGGGAGTTTCTGTGATACTCAGAGATTCCAGTTCCAACTCTTTCCAGTTGATGTCACTATGGCAAAGGTATCTAAAACATGAGGCAGAAAGCAGTAGGAGGAGGAGGACACAAATCTAATAATGTGGTTGAATCAAGAGGAAATGTATTTGGGGGGGATGCGTCTGAAATAGGAATGAGAACAGGGCAGAACATTAGAATTCAGTTCTCAGGATTCTGAGGTAATTGCGAATGCGTTTACCTGATCTTACAAGAGTCAGCGAAACAAACACAAACAAAGCCATAATGATTTTGGAAGCTGCTGAAACCGCTGCTCTTGCCGATGACAGAGTAGGTAAATCTTCCCACCCTCTGAAATGAAGCAAGGCATTGAGGGAGCAGCGATTACAGCCTTTCATCTTCTTTCTCTGCTCTAAAGAAAGTAGTAAATGGACCTCTTCAGGCTAAATTTCTGGTAATGGGCTGTCAAACCATCTTTCTCCCTGCAGGAAGTCAGGACAGATAGCAGAGGAAGTCCAAAGCAAGGACAATGCTGTTTATTAAAAGCAATGGTAATGATTCAGAATGTCTGGAAATTAACTGAAGTTAGGATAAAAATGTCTACCTGAGCACTTTATTGCTCCAAAGTAAATAGTATATCCTTGAGTTTTAGCAGCTGTTTAAGGACTCCTGTATCTTTCAGTGTTAGTTTAAGAGGCAAGGTAAAGGAACTTATGTAACTAAACACTGTTCATCAACAAGAACTTACTGGATATTTTTTTGAAATGGGAAAACAGATCTGTTTTCAGATATTATTCAGCTGTGCAAGGAGGCAACAGATGTGTTCGTTAACACTCCCCATAGAGCATATTGTGATATTCACAAGTGGAAAATGCTTGAGCTGAGGTTACACAAATGTTTTCTGTTATGAAACCTGCCTCCATGGGATGATGGTTTTCAAGGAGGATCTCATTTGAAACCATTTTTTTGTTGTCATACTTTATGTGAAAAGTGATTTTTCTAATTAAGATAATAATTTGCATTTTAACCTTGTTTTAAACAATGGTTATTCTTTTTTTTTTTTTTCTGTCTGAAAGGAGGGAACTTTACATGTTTAAAATTCAATTTTCCATGTCAAGATATTGGATAGCCCAGTGAAAAAAAGGTTTTTGCAAAGTTGAAGGCCAGTTCAAGGCAAAACTGTGAGATATTCTCAGTATTAAAGCTGGTACAAAACATGTCAACTAAGAATCCTTGTTTCTGTTTTATATCTATGAACTAATAATAATCAGCGTGGGACAACATTTATTGGGAATTCTGCCTGAGAAAAGTAGGAGTGTTCAGCTCTTCGTCACCATCAATAGCTTTGGATGCCAAAGAACTAGGTTATTGAGGCTCAGAGAGTCCAGAGAGAAGTCTGAGGCAGGATATTCCCCCCTTTTTAAAATTTGTGTATATTCATGGGGTATGAGTGCAATTTTACTACATATATATGATATATATATTTGATATATCTCATTGGTTGTAAAGTCAGAGCATTCAGTGCATCCATCACTGGAGCAGCACACACTATACCCACCAAGCAACCTACCATCATCCACCCCACTCCCACCCCTCCACGCCTCCGAGTCCCTGTTGTCTATCATTCCACACTCTGCTTTCATATGTACATGTTATTTAGCTTCCACTTATAAGTGAGAACATGCAGTATCTGTCTTTTTATGTCTCAGTTATTTCACTTGGGTAACGGCCTCCAGTTCCATCCATGTTACTGCAAAAGACATGATTTCATTCTTTTGTACAGCTGAATAGTATTCCATTGTGTATATATACTACCTTTTATTTAGCCAGTCCTCCATTGATGGACACTTAGGCTGATTTCATATCTTTGTGATTGTGACTAGTGCTACTATAAACATATTAGTGCAGGTATCTTTTGGATATATTGATTCCTTTTCCTTTGGGTAGATACCCAGAAGTAGGATTGCTGGATCATATGGTAGTTCTATTTTTAGTTCTTTGAGAAATTTCCATACTGTTTTCCATAGAGGTTGCACTAATTTACATTCCCATCAAGAGTGTGTAAGAGTTCCCTTTTCTCCACATTCTCACCAACATCTGTTATTGTTTGTCCTTTTAATAATAGCCGTTCTGATCAGTGTAAGATGCTATTTCATCGTGGTTTTAATTTGCATTTATCTGATAATTACTGATATTGAAATTTTTTTCGTATGCTTGTCAGCCATTTGTTTGTCTTCTTTTGAAAAATATCTATTCATGTCTTTAGCCTACTTTTCAGTGGGGTTCATTGTTTTTAGTTGTTGTTGAGTTGTTTGTGTTCCTTGTAAAACCTGGATATTTGTCCCCTATTGGATGTATAGTTTGCAAATATCTTCTCCCATTCTGTAGGTTGGCTGTTCACTCTGTTGATTGTTTCTTTGGCTGTGCAGAAGCTTTGTAGTTTAATTGAGTCCCATTATTTGTTTTTGTTTCTGTTGCGTGTGCTTTTGAGGACTTAGTCATGAATTTTTTGCCTAGAACAATGTTCCGAAAAGTTTTCCCTAGGTTTTCTTTTAGAATGTTTGTATGTTCAGGTCTTACATTCAAGTTTTTAATCCGTCTTGAGTTGATTTTTGTATATGGTGAAAGATAGGGGTCCAGTTTCATTCTTCAGCATATGTCAATTCAATTTTCCAGAAACATTTATTGAAAAGGGTATCCTTTTTCCAGTGTATGTTCTTGTTGACTTTAAGATCAGTTGGCTCTAAATACGTGGCTTTACTTCTAGGTTCTCTGTTCTGTTCCATTGATCTTAAGTGTCTATTTTTATACCAGTACCATGCTGTTTTGCTTACTATAGGCTTGTAGTATAATTTGAAGTCAGACAATGTGATGCCTCCAGTTTTGTGCTCAACATTATTTTGACTATTTGGGCTCTTTTTTGGTTTCATTTAAACTTTAGAGTTGTTTTTTCTAGTTCTATGAAAAATGACATTGGCATTTCGGTAGGGATTGCATTGAACCTGTAAAGTGCTTTAGGCAGTATGGTCACTTTAATAATATTAATTCTTCTAGTCCATGAGTGTGGAGTGTTTTCCCATTTGTTTGTGGTCATCTATAATTTCTTTTATCAGTGTTTTATAGTTGTCCGTATAAAGATCTTTCACTTTCTTGGTTAAATATATTCCTAGGGTTTTTTATTTTGTTTTGTTTTGTTTTGTTTGGGCAGCTGTTGTAAATGGGATTTTCCTCTTGATTTGGTTCTCAGCTTGGTCATTATTGCTGTATAGAAATGCTACTGATTTCTGTACATAGATTTTGAATCCTAAAATTTTACTGAATTCATCTATCAAATCTAAGATTTTTTTGTTGGAGTCTTTAGGGTTTTATAGATATAAGATCATATCATCAGTGAACACCTTGACTTCCTCTTTTCCAATTTGGATGTCTTTTATTTTTTTCTTTTGCTTGATTGCTCTGATGAGGACTTAATAAGAGTGGTGAAAATGGACATCCTTTCTTGTTCTGTTCTTAGGGGGAACACCTCTAACTTTCCCCATTCTGCATGACATTGGCTGTGGAATGATCATATATGGCCTTTACTATTTTGAGGTATGTTCCTTCAGTGCCTAGTTTATTGAGGATTTTTATCATGAAGGGATACCGAATTTTATTAAATGTTTCCTCTGTGTCTGTTGAGATGATCATAGGTTTTTGCCCTTAATTCTGTTTATGTGATATATCACATTTATTGATTTGCATCCCTGGTATAAAACCCACCTGATCATGGTGTATTATCTTTTTAATGTGCTGTTTGATTCAATTTGCTCGTATTTTGTTGAGGATTTTTATGCCTATGTTCATCAGGGATATTGGTCTTTAATTTTTGTTGTTGTTGTGTCCTTGTCTATGTTTGGGTATCAGGGTGCTACTGGCTTTGTAGAATGAGTTGGGAAGAAGTCTTTCCTCCTCGATTTTTAAGAGCAGTTTCAGGAAGACTGGTATTGGTTCTTCTTTGTACATTTGGTAAAATTAGGCTGTCAATCCATCTGGTCCTGAGCTCTTTTTGTGTGCGTTGGGAGACTTTTTTTTCTTTTTTTAAAGATTCAATCTCACTATTTGTTATAGGTATGCTCAGGAATTCTGTTTCTTCCTAGTTCAATCTAGGGAGGTTGTATGATTCCAGGAAGTTATCCATTTTCTCTAGGTTTTCTAGTTTGTGAGCATATAGTTGTTCATGATAGTCTCTGATGATTTTTTTGTATTCCTGTGGTATCAGTTGTAATTCTCCTTTTTATTTTCTGAATCTATTTGGATCTTCTTTCTTCTATCTTGGTTAGTCTAGCTAGTGGTTTATCAATTTTATTTGTCTTTTTGAAGAAACAACTTTTCACTTTTTTGATTCTTTGTATTATTTTTTGGACTTTATTTCATTTAGTTTTGCTCTCATTTTTGTTATTTCTTTTCTTCTGCTAACTCTGTATTTGGTTTGTTCTTGTTTATGAAGTTCCTTGAGGTGTGATGTTTGGTTGTTAATTTATGGTCTTTCTACTTCTTTGATGTAGACATTTACTGCTATAAAATTCCCTCTTAGCACTGCTTTTGTTATATTGCACAGGTATTGGTATGTTGTGTTTTTATTTTTATTCATTTCAAAAAATGTTTACATTTCTGTCTTAACTTCATTGATCCACTGATCATTCAGGAGCATGTTATTTAATTTCCATGTTTTGCATAGTTTCTGAAGTTGCCCTTTGTATTTATAGCATTGTTCCACTGTGGTCTGAGAAGATATTTTGTATGATTTAGATTTCTAAAAATTTGTCAAGGCTTGTTTTTTGGTCTATCTTGGAGAACTTTCCATGTGCTGGTGAAAAGAATGTGTACTCTGTAGTTGTTGGGTAGAATGTTCTGTAAATGTCTGTTAAGTCCATTTCATCTAAAATCTAATTTAAGTCCAATGTTTCTTTGTTGATTTTCTATCTTGATGATCTGTTTAACGCTGTGAGTGGAATGTTAAAGTCCCCCACTATTATTGTTTTGCTGTCTATCTTTTTCTTTAGGTTTAGTAATAATTGTTTTATGAATCTTGGAGCTCCAATGTTGAGTGCCCATATATTTAGGATTGCTATATCCCCTTGCTGAATTAATCCCTTTTTTATTATATAATGACCTTCTTTGTCTATTTTTACTGATTTTTGATTTAAAGTCTGTTTTATCTGATATAAGTACAGCTACTCTTGCTTGCATTTGTTTTCCATTTACATGGAATATCTTTTTCCATGCCTTTACTTTCAGTTTATGTGTGTCTTTACAGGTAAGGTGAGTTTCTTGTATGCAGCATATAAATCATATCAAATCATGTTTTCTAATTTGTTCTTCCAATCTATATTTTTTGAGTGGAGCATTTAACCTATTTATGTGCAAGGTTAATATTGATATGTGAGGCTTTTTTCCTGTCATATTGTTAATTGTTTTTTAGTTGTTTTATAAATTTTTTCTTTCTTTTTCTCTTTTTGTCTTTGTGGTTTGATGAAATTCTGTGATGTTGACATTTGATTCCTTACTCTTCCTCCTTTGTGTGATTGTTTTATAAAACCTATGAGTTATATTTTTGTGTGTTTTTGTGATGGGGAATATCAGTCATTCATTTCCATGCTTAAGACTCTTAGCATTTCCTGTAGGACTGGGCAAGTGGTGACAAATTCCCTCAGCATTTGCTTGTTTGGGAAAGATTTTATTTCTTCTTTATTTCTGGCAGGATATAAAATTCTTGGCTAACAGTTTTTTTCTTTCAGCACTTTGAAAATGCCATCCCATTCTCTTCTGGCTTGTACAGTTTCTGATGAGAAGTCTGTTGTTAGTCTGATGGGATTTCCTTTATAGGTGACTGGATGCTTTTCTCTTGCTAATTTTAAAATTCTTTATTTCACTTTGACTTTAGACATTTTGAATCTAATATATCGTGGTGAAGTCTTTTTTGCAACGTATTTGCCTAGGGATCACTGAGCCTCCTGTATGTGGATGTCTAACTCTCTCGCTAGACTTGGGAAGTTTTCATTGATTATTTCCCTAAATAGATTTTCTAAACTTTTTGATCTCTCTTCCTACTTAGGAATACCACTAATTTGTAAGTTTGGTCACTTTATGTAGTCCCAGAGGTCTTGAAGGGTTTGTTTCTTCTTTTTCATTCTTTTCTTCTTATTTTTGTCTGGCTGCATGACTTCAAAAGACTTGTCTTCAAGTTCTGAGATTTCTTTTTCTACTCAGTCTAATTTATTATTATAGCTTTCAAATGTATTTTGTATTTCCTATAATGAGTTTTTCAGTTCCAAAATTTCTGCGTTTTTGTTTTAAAGATATCTATCTCCTTGGTAAATTTCTCATTCTTATCCTAAATTGATTTTCTGATTTCCTGTATTAGTTTTCAGATTTCTCTTGCATCTCACTGAGCTTCTTTTTTTGTTTTTTATTTCAGCATATTATGGAGGTACAGATGTTTAGGTTACCTATGTTGCCCTTGCCCCCCCCCCCAAGTCCGAGTTTCAAATATGTCCATCCTTCGGGTGGTGCACATTGCACTCTTTGTGTATGCAAATACCCGTCCCCTCCTCCCTCCTCTCCCCTCCCCCCTCCCTCATTAAGCTTCTTAAGAGCAATATTTTGAATTTCTTTTCTGGCATTTTGAGGAGTTCATTTTAATTGGAATCTATTGCTGGACAATTTTTGTGGTCCTTTGGTGGCATCATATTTCCTTGCTTTTTGTTTCTTGTGTCCTTCCATTGATATCTGCACATCTGTGTAGCATCAATTCTTCCAATTTTTTGGAATTGCTTTCTTAGGGGAGAATTTTTTCATGATGATGTATATATGTTGTTGATTTAGTAGGACATTTTCGCTTTGGTTTGGGGTGCCTGTGGTAGTGTGATCATTATATGATTTCTTAAGCAGTACACATAGTCAGTGATATCTGTGATTTTCTTGGTGGCTTAGGGCATGGTTATTAGTTGAGGTGGTGGTGAAGTTTTGCTGGAGATTTAGATGCCAACTGAGCCAGTCTTTGGGCCCCAGTGATGGCAGCAGTGGGATGAATGTGCCTGTTTTCTAGCCTGCAGAGCAGCTTATGCTGGCACCAGGGTTATTGGGACCTGAAAGGCCAATTCTTGGGCCTCCATGTGACTTGCTCAGAAGCTAATAATGGGATGAGTGAGCTGGGTGTGTGGGCAGGACCTCACGCACCTGAACAGCTGGTGTGATGTGTGTGATGGCAGTAGCAGTGGTGGAACAATTCACTGGAAACAAACAGGTGTATGTTGGCATTACTGATAGCTGCAGTGAGTCAGGCAGGCTCATCTCCAGTCTCATGGCTGCCCACAACAGGGTAGTGGGTATGGTCCTAGATGTGCTTTGGAGAGCTTGGTCCTCCCTGCCCCTCCCCAGCTGGGTGGCAGCTGCAGCCATGTTCCCTCAAAGTTGGCCTGAGGGTAGGGCACAGCCCAGTGTTAAACTCTCAAAATGGTGCTGGCCGTGGGCCTGTGACTAGTGATGCCAGGGCCCTGCTCAGGCAAGCAAGATGGGCAGGAAGCTGTAGGGAGTGTGGTCCACTCATGTCTCAGTCTCACAGCAGCAAGTTTCAGGGAAGTGGGTATTGTCTTAGGCATGCCTAGGAGAACCTGGTTTCCCTATCCCTCCTCAGCCAGGTAGTGGCTACAGCCATGTCAACCCAAACTTGGCCCAAACTCGGCCCAAACTCAGCCCAGTGTTAAACTCTGAAAATGACATCTTGGGTCTATGATCAGAGAGGGAGGGCCCCTTCCAGGGAGGCAGCATGGGCAAGAAAGAGGCTGTGGAGAGTGCAATCCACTCACACTTCAGTCTCAATAGCAAACCTGCAGCAAGGTGGTGGGGACCTTCACAGGGTTGTGTGAGAGTCCCCAGTTTCCTCTCCCCTTCCTCAGAGCAGTGCAGTGGCAGCAGCCATGTCTGTAGAGCCCCAGTATCTGGGCTCTCAGAATGGTGCCCTGCTGGAGGTGCTCTAGGCTCAAATGCCTGTGGGATTCTGTGTGGGTTCCCTTTCTCAAGCAACATCTCTGTGCAATCTCTAGGGAGCTCCCTGTGTTAGGCCCAAGCCCTGCATGAATCAAGGGGTTCTCCTGCGGCCAAATTGTCAAAGTTCATTTCACAGTGTGAAGCCCTGGGGATTTCTCTTCCTGTTTCCTCACATCCAGAAACTGCTCCTGGCTCTCAATCAGTCCACTTACTTCCTATCACTTCTCTGGTGAATCCTAGTATTATCTCCTAGACAATCTATTTGAAATGTGAATATCTACTTACTATTCTGGTTCCTCCTGCTTGCAGGTAGCATGTAGGTACACACTACCTGCATCTGGTTGGCCATCTTGATCCTTTGCTGAGGCAGAGTTTTACGGGGAAGTCTCTTAGGTCTGAGATGGATAGGAAGAGGGGAAATAAACCTCCCAATGCTCTCATAGGCATTTCAAAAGCAATCACTGAAACAATGAAATGAATTTTAAGGGTACAGAGAAAATTGGGGTTTGGACGATCTTGACTAGGTCATGATGGTAATTGGGCATTGAATGGGATTCCTTGACTTTATGTGGCTAGGAAGACACAGTTGGCTCTTAGAAAGTATCTACAAGGTAACATCTTCTCACAGAGAGAAACAGAGAAAAATGCCCTGAATCAGTTGGATGATAATGATGAAAAGGGTGCAATAGAGAATGGAAAAAAGAGAGCAAATGTTGATACCTGTTGGCAGAATAAACACTATAAAGGAAAATCATCCTTGTGAAGCAAATTCTGTCAAAATGAATTTTATTTTTCACATTTGATTTTAGTATTGAGAGTACGACTATTTTCAGTTCATCTTCTGGAGTGTGTTGAAGCACTTTCTTAGCCTAGAATTTCCCCAGTGATCTTTCTGGGTATTTTTTTCTGTACCCCAAAGTTTCAATACATTTTGATTAAACATGCTAGAAGATGCAAAAGAAACATATGTGACCCCTGCTTATCCATTTGCAAGATAGAACTGACCCATAATAAATGGAGATGAGATTCCCAAGATTTGAAGATTTCCTGGAAGGATAAAATTACAAAAGACAAACAACAATGTTTTAGTTTTCTTAGGCTGCCATAGCAAAGTACCATAGACTGGGTGGTTTAAACAATAGGAACTTATTTTCTCACAATTCTGCAGGTTACTGGTCCCAGAACAGGGTTGTTTTCTTCTGAGGCCTCCTTCCGTGGCTTGTAGATGGCCACCTTCTCCCTGACTTCACATGATCTTCCCTCTGTGTTAGTGTCCTAATCTCCTCTTCTTACAAGCACAGCAATTACATTGGGTTAGGGGCCACTCTAATGACCTAAATTTATTTTTACTTAACTCTTTAAGGACCCTATCTTCAAATGCAGTCACATTCTGAGTTGCTGAGGGTTAGGACTTTCACATATGAATTTGTGGGGAGCACAATTCAGGCCTCAGCAAACAACAACAAACCAACAACCCTAGGTGGACACATGGTTTCAAAATTTGTGTTTTTCCAAATCAGGAATTAAAAACTACACATGATATGATTATAACTTAATCAAAGAAATAACATATTAACAGCAAAAGAAATTAATAAGGATGTAATCAAGGAATAAAGAAGTATCCTTCAAATTAAATACATTTAGATCGATAAGCATCTCATACATTTGTCCTTAGTTTTAACCCCAGTGAAATTTTGAAATCTTTGTTAGTGACTGTTGATGATCTGCCAAAATAGAGGACAATGTAATTGTAACATGGTGCCTGAGCTATAATTTAGTTCCAGTATTTTCAAAACCTTAATTGTGCTGGTGAAACCTTGCAGGTCTTTTATTCTTGCAGGATAAATATATCCTGAGGTCTTTTTTTCTGGGAAAACCACCAGAAGGAATTATTTGGCTT
Organism: Propithecus coquereli; assembly: GCF_000956105.1. Taxonomy (NCBI): domain Eukaryota; kingdom Metazoa; phylum Chordata; class Mammalia; order Primates; family Indriidae; genus Propithecus; species Propithecus coquereli. The sequence continues at coordinate 2,538,901 of NW_012139302.1, read as the reverse complement.
ATGCCCAGATTAAGCAGATGCTTTAAATGAGAAAATGAGTTTCTAAAAAGGTAGAAGTTTCTGTGTAATAATGATAGAGAGAGCCAGAGAGAGAGGGGTTTTTGCATAAAGAATTATCATATTTCTCTGTTTGGACTTAAGCTACATTATGCCTGTGATCTGCTACTCTTTCTTACGGAGGGGTGTGTATGTTTGTGTGTATGTGTCTTGTTCTTGTTGGTGCTTCTATTGTTTGAGAAATTATTCACGAGTGATCAAGAGCTGAGACTTAGGCGTTGATATAAACAGAAACTACGTGAAGCCAAATATTCATCTCACACGAAGAGAGAACTCAACTGCCCAAGTGGAATTTGGCCTGGACTATACTGTGGATCTCCTGCTTGTGAGGCTATTAAAACAGAATCATCCATACTTGGAGACAAGTTGTTATACTAATGTGCTCTGATGTGATTTCTTTCTGAGGCCCTATGACAAATCCCTTTAGGCAAGATTTTTGTTGATCCAAGGGACTATTCTCACCATCAATTATCCCAAGAGGTTCATTCTAAAGGAGAAAACTAAGACTGATAATCAACTCAGTCCTTAGATCGGCTAACGGGGGGAAGAAGACGGAGCCTGTTTTCTGCTGTCTAGATCTTTGCTGGTAGCATGAAACACAAACGTCAAGAGACAAGCTCAAGTGTACTCTGGGTGGAGGGTTAGCTACCCTCTATCCTCAGGCACACTGGGCCACTCGGTAAAGATGGCTCTTGTCTGAAGAACTCTAAGAGCAGCAATATCCATTGACAACTGAAATAGAACTGCTGGTGTATTGCATTGAAATTACTTTCTGTAACCCCTGAACCTTGAGTAAAATCTTATTAGAGGCTACAACCTGTCCCAGCTGTGCTGTGACCAATTAAAGTGTGGGGTCCATGCTTGGCCCATGTGGAAAGAATTTGCAATCTTTAGACAAGATAATATACTGATCCTGATGTTATTGAATACTTTCACATTTTGTCCATTATGGATTTTTTTGAATTAATGAAAAATATTGCATCAAAAGATTATTTATCTCAATCACTGAGTTTTTTGGTGCCTCTGTAACTTTTGCACCCTGATTATTTCAACTCTAAAATTTCATGATCTGTTTTACAATGAGACAAGGAGTTTTAAATTTCCAAGTTCACAGAGAATGAAACAAGGGAGGTAACAATATGGTTTTATATCATAGCAGGAGTAAGTTCAAAAAAAAACATAAAAGTATTTCATGACTCTAAAAGCTGTCAGCAAATATATAAAAACTTTCTCAGTAAATGATATTCAACATTGGGTATAGAAGAAGGAAGAGAAGGGAAAAGAAATAACTATAGATTTTGGGGTTGGGGACAGCAGTCTAAATGTGACAATCACATCAACAAATCACTGGCAGCATGAAATTCTTGCCCTAAAATTGTAGATTCTGATATGATGTATTAATATTTATTTTTGGATGCAGTACCAGGGCAAGCTGAAAATATTTCTACCCACACTTGTGATAAATCATTACTGTGGAAATATAGTATCACATTTGCAGCATGTTTTTCTTGAGCTTGGAAGAGTACAAGAATTCAAATTAAATATCCAGGAGCCTTCTGATTACAATTCCAACATGCAAAGAGTTTAGAAGTTGTCACTTCTGTCCTTTCAACAAGAAAAGCTGGAAAACTGAAAATTGATGATTTTGGACTCATCAGATAACTGAGGTTACAGAGTAAACTGCCACCTAAATCCTGGTGAGGAATGTGAATCAGAGAGTCACAGACAATATCCGCTTGCCATGAACAGAAGCTGGTAGAATCATAAACCTACTGGAACACTTAACTCGTGATTCTGATGAATGGCTGAAGGCTGCATGTGGACTAGCTTGACTTAAAAACTCCTGGGGCCCCGTCTGAAAAGGATTCCCACACTTTCATAGGTTTTACCTCCAAGAATCCCACCTGGTTCTCATGATAAAGAACCAACGAAGATCCCTTCCTGGCTCTGGAAGAGGGAAAGAAAGAATAACCATTGCGAAACATGCCCAAAGCTTTCCCCATAACGAGAGCAGAGCGAGTTCTCCAGTGCAAAAGATTTTATCGGAGTCTTATCTCAACTGGGGAAGGGCATCCCTCCCACTTTAGCCCCTTTAGCCTTCTCACTTAAGAAGGGGGAAGTTAAGAAACACTTGTGAAGGTCATAGTCCAGGGACACAGGGCCACTAACATACTGGGATGAAACCAGAAGATGACAGAATGCCTCACTTCCTCCACAGTTTACCACCATCCTAACAGGGCTCCAATGTATACAATAATGGATGGCTGCTACGATGTTTTTGATTCCTAGCATTTCCTTTGAATTTGTTCTTCGAAAATAAAGATCTGCAAGCTGCAAACTTATCTGAGGAGCAGTTCTTAAGAAAGCCCAGAGTCATTAGGTGAGACAAAAATAAGGACACTAGAGGAATTTGAATACTTTGGCAACTTTTAACAGCAAATATTAAATATGGCCCAATTTCTAGTCAGATTAACATAAAAAATCACCCAAATACACTTTTACCTTAGTTCTTATGACCTAATACATCATCACGTCTGGTTTTCAACAAAAATATTTCCAGACATGAAGAAAAAGAAGGACGAGGAGGAGGAGGGGGAGGAGGAGGAGGAGGGGGAGAAAACACAGAAAGAAATAAAAAAATTAAAAAATAGGAAAAAGCAAAGGTTGAAAGATGAAGCAAGCATTAGAACTAGACTCAGATATGATACAGATTTTGGAATTATCAGACAGGGAAGTCATAATAACTATGGTCACTATGTTAAGGGCTCTAAGGGAAAAAGTAGACAACATGGAGTAGCAGATGGGTAATGGAATAACAAGATGGAAATTCTAAGAAAGGATCAAAAGTAAATGGTAGAAATCAAAAAAACTGTAACAGAAATGCAGAATGCCTTTGATGAGCTTATCAGGGGACTGGACATGGCCAAGGAGAGAATCAGTGAGCTTAAAGATCTGTTAGTAGAATAGAAAGTTCCCAAACTGAAACACATAGAGAAAAAAGAATGAATGAGATGGGACAGACTATCCAACTCTGTGGAGCAATTTCAAAAGGTGTAATGTACACACAATTGGAATACCAAAAGGAAAAGACAGAGAATGATGCAGGAGAAATATTTGAAGTAATTAAAGCTGAGCATTTTCCAAAATTAATGTTAGACACTAAACCAAGATCCAGAAATCTCAGAGAATATCAACTGGATAAATACCAAAAAATATTGAAAAAAGCTTGATTTTGGAAAAAAAAAATCCTTCCCTATAGAAAAACAAAGATAAGATTACACTGGACTTCTGAGTGAAATATTTAATTTAATGATAGGAAAACTCCCATCAAGCTAGAATTTTATATCCCGCAAAATTATCCTTCAAAAGTGAAAGAGAAATAAAGACCTTCTTAGACACACAAAAACGGAGGGGATTTGTTGTCATTAGACTGGCCCTGCGAGAAAGGTTTAAAGTTCTTCAGAGAGAAGGGAAATGGTATAGTTCAGAATCTCAGATCCACATGAAGAGGGAAGAGTGTTGGAGAAAGAATAAATAAAGCTAAAGTAAAATTTTTTATTTTTCTTGTTCTTAAACTAAAAGAAATCATTTAAGTAATACTAGTAACAATGTATTGAGCAATTATATAGATAAGTGAAATAAATGACAAATGTCATAAAAGATGAGAGGGAGGAATTGGGAATACTTTATTTAGTACAAGGTATCTTACTACATATGAAGTGGTATAGTGTTATCTGAGGTTTATCTTAGATAAGCTTAAAATGTATATTGCATTTTACTTAAAAAATTAGAAATATAGATTATATGCTAAGAAAGAAGGTAAAATAGAATCATATAAAATATCCAATTAAAACCAAAGGAGGTGCAAAAAGGGAGGAAAAAGAAAGAACAAATGCAACAAATAAAAAACAATTACAGAGGCTAGGTGTGGTGGCTCATGCCTATAAACCCAGCGCTTTGGGAGGCTGAGACAGGAGGATCACTTGAGGTCAGGAGTTTGAGACCAGCCTGGGCAACATAGCGAGACCCCCCTCCCCATAAAAACATTTAAAAATTAGCCAGGTGTGGTGGCATGCATCTGTAGTCCTGGCTACTCAGGAGGCTGAAGTGGGAGGATCCTCCTCAAGGGGGAGCATCCCTTGAGCCCAGGGGTTCAAGGTTACAATGGACTATAATGGCACCACTGCAGTCCAGCCCGAATGACAGAGCAAGACCCTGTCTCTAGAAAAATAAAAGTTAAAAACATGGTTAGTATTAATCCAAGAATATCAATAATCACTTTAAATGGGAATGGTCTAAATACATCAACTAAAAATACAAAGCTTGTCAAAGTGGATTAGAAAGACTCAATTATATGTTGTCTATAAGAAATCCATTTTAAATGTAGAGTCGTAATAAAAGTAAAGGGACGGTGGAAGATATCATGCTAACATTAATTTTTAAAAAGCTGGAATAGCTATATTAATTTCAGACAACACAGACTTCAGAGCAAGGAACAACAAAGTGGGCCATTACGTGATGATAAAGTGGTCAATTCTCCAAGAAAACAATCTTTAACATTTATGTACCTAAGAACAAAGTGTCTAAATACATTTGGCAAAAACTGATAGAACTGTAAGGAGAAATAGACAAACCCACTATTATTATAAATGGAAATTTTATCACTACTCTCTGAGCAACTGATAGTTCAAGTAAGCAGAAAATCAGTACGAATATAGTTGACCTGAACAGCACCATCAACTAACTGACAGCTACGGAATACTTCATCCAAAACAGGAGAATATGCATTCTTCTTACAGGGAACATATGTCAAGCTTACATAGAACATACACCAAGATCAACAGTGGAACACACCTGAAAACATTTAAAAAATAGCGATCATATAAAGTATGTTGTCAGATTACAATGGAATTAAACTAGAAATAAACAGCACAAAGATAGCTGGAAAATCCCAAAATATTTAGAAATTAACACACTGGCAGATAACTTATGGGTCAAAGATTAAGTCTTAAGAGATACTAAATACATTTTGAACTAAACGAAAATAAAAATACAACTTATCAAAATTTGCGGGATGCAATGAAAGCAGTGCTTACAGGGAAATTTATGGCATTAAATGCATTTCTTAGAAGAAAAGAGACATCTAAAATCAATAATCTAAGCTTTCACCTTAGGAAACTAGAGAAAGAACAATTTAAGGCTGAAGCAAGCAGGGAAAAAAATAATAAAAATTAGAGCAGAAATCACTGAAATTGAAAACAGGAAGTTAATGGAGATAATGAAAAAAATCAAAAGCTGGTCTTGAGTTAATATTTAATAGTATTGTATTACTACTGGATCAATAATTGTGACAAATGTACCATACTAATTTAAGACGTTAATAGTAGGAGAAACTGAGTATGGAACTCTCTGAGCTCTTTGTATCATCTTTGCAATTTTTCTGTAAATCCCAAACTGTTAATAATAATAATGTTTTTTTAAAAAAAATTTAAATATCTGGTTTGAGAGGGTGAACTCATTACTAAGCAAGTTGGCAGTACCTGCTTTTTAAAAAAGCTTTGAGAATAACACTAACACCCATATTTCAGGGATGGCTCAGATCAGAGATGGCCATGATTCAGGTAAGGCATATTTTGGGTTCCTTGAGTATGAAATTATCTAAGATCTTTAAACAGTCACCTCTCATCCGTCTCCAAATGGGGCATGATATAAATAAGTTTATAGCTTTTTAAAAGATCATGTGTAAAAGGGATACAAAACTAAGGGCATGGAGAAAAGACAGAAAGGTACCTCCGAAAATAGAATTTTAAAAAAGTAAAAGTTCAGTATGACCCAAGACTTGCAGAAACAGCTTGGGTTGACAAGAGCTAGCTTTTTTTTTTAAACTAATTTGAAAGAAAGATAAGAGGTACATGGACCGCATAAGGTCAGCTTTAGAAAAGGTAGGATATTATATTGTTATATCATCTAGTTTTGGCTGTAGGAACAGGAACACCCTAAATAACAGGAGCTTAAACACAATAGAAAGCTGGTTCCTTCTCATTTCGAATTGGAAGGCAGAGTGACCAGGGCTTGTTTCCTCATCTGTAAAACAGATGACAATTGCACATCCTCGTTATAAGAATTACTCAGACTTTGAGTAGGGAATGAGTTGGGCATAAATGAGAGGGACAATTCATAAACGAGTTGGGCAAGTTTCATGATGGTAGACAGAACTTAACTCTCAGGGGTACTGACTTTATACCCCTGTTCTGTGTTCTGGAATACTGGTGAAGCGTTGAGAGCAAGAGAGTTTGAGAGGCGAAGTCTGGGAAGTATCACAGATGCCTCCTGGGCTAGGGCGGAAGTGCAGACCATATAGTAACATTTCTCTTTCAGCTTCATCTTTTTTATGGTTTGTAGCACATCTTTGAGATTCAGGTAGTATATTAGTCTTGGTCTTAAGTGTACTATGAGTTTTTACCGTTGTTAGTGTTTGGCAGAGATTTGTAATGCAAAGTTTTGGAGTGGCTGCGTTAGGAGTTGCTCCCCAGATGCCACTTTAAATTTGAAGTTTGTTTTCAAGACTCCTAAAAGGAAGTCTTGTTGAAGTTATTAAGGGCTCCTAGTACTCTAACAATTTGTTGACATACTGCCTATGTTTCTTAATCTTCTAATGAACATTGGGATAATTGCCTCTCTGCTGGTACCAAGTCAGAGAGCATTTGAATAGAGAACTAATAATTTGCAGAAGCTTTAGTAGGTTACGTCCAGGAGGTCCTGAGAAGTGCGAAACAATGAAAGAGTTCATTGTTCATGGAAACAAAATTTCATGGCCTGTATCCATCACCTAAAGCTAAGTTACATCGACAAGACTGCTTTTGTTAGGCGGAAGATAACAGCCCATGTGTCTTCAGATATCTAGTTTACATTGCATGCGACTTGCTTTGAAACATTATTTTCCTAGTCTCGTATTTTTTTCGTATTTTCTGATTCTAATAGCATCCCTATCCTAGTTTCTGGATGTGTCATTGGTCAGAGAGCACTGGTGTAAGGTTATAGCAGAATCTCCCCCCTTGTGTGTGTGTGTGTGTGTGTGTGAAATGTAAGGCATGTAAGGTTATAGCAGAAGTGTTCTCTTTAATTCTAACTGATGCCATCTGCTTCTGTCACTGTGCTTGCTCTTAGTTGATAGTCAAATATAGCTACACGGGACAAGAGTG
>NW_012139302.1:2526862-2530137 GCF_000956105.1 Propithecus coquereli | reverse complement strand
CCGATTCCCAACCCTGGCCCGGGGAGTGACGACGACACAGCCCCCCTCCAACTCCTCCAATATTGGCCTTTTTCCACAGCTGATCTTTATAATTGGAAGACTAATCACCCCCCTTTCTCTGAAGACCCCCAGCGTCTGACTGGGTTGGTCGAGTCCCTGATGTTCTCTCACCAGCCCACTTGAGATGACTGCCAGCAGTTGCTCCAGACTCTTTTTACTACTGAAGAGAGGGAGCGGATCCTCCTGGAGGCGCGGAAAAACGTCCCCGGGCCCGATGGACGCCCGACTCAGCTCCCGCCCCTGATGGATGCCGCTTTCCCTTTGACCCGACCAAATTGAGACTTCAACACGGCAGAAGGTAGGGAGCGACTGACAGTCTACCACCAGACTCTAGTGGCAGGCCTCAGAGGGGTGGCACAGCGCCCCACCAATTTGGCTAAGGTAAGAGAAATTCTTCAAGGGCCAACTGAACCTCCTTCCGTCTTCCTTGAGCGGCTGATGGAGGCGTTCAGGCGGTACACCCCTTTTGATCCCACTTCAGAGGGACAAAGGGCCTCAGTGGCTATGGCCTTCATAGGCCAATCGGCCTTGGACATTAAAAAGAAACTCCAGAGGTTAGAGGGATTACAGGATTTCACTCTTCAGGATTTAGTTAAAGAAGCAGAAAAAGTATATCACAAAAGGGAGACAGAGGAGGAGAAAGAGCAAAGGAAAGAAAGGGAAAGAGAGAAAAGACAGGAGAAGAGGCTAACACGTATCCTGGCCACAGCTGTAGGTAAAAATAGACCGCAGCAAAAAGGGAAGGGTAGAAAGACAGACAACCCGGACAACAGGCCACCATTAAGGCCAACCCAATGTGCCTTTTATAAGGAAGACGGACATTGGAAAAAGGACTGTGGACCTAGGGACAGAAAAGGTAACTCATTCTTTCTTAATAATACCTGAGTGTCCTGCTCCTCTCCTGAGAAGAGATTTATTGACTAAAATGGGAGCCCAGATCACCTTCACTCCCGGAGGGGCGACTCTCACCCAACATAGGGGGTAAACCACCCTACTAACCCTCCAATTGAAAGATGAACACCGGCTGTTCAAAGCCAGTGCTAAAGGAAAAAGGGAAATAGATGATGAGTGGCTACGACTGTACCCTAAAACATGGGCTGAGACTGCGAGAATGGGTCTGGCCATTGGACAGTCCCCTGAGCGGTGGATGTCAAACGCCCGAGTGACCCATTACCAGAGCCTTTTGCTAAACGGTGATCGAGTCTTTTTCGGGACACCGGTGACTCTAAATCCGGCAACCCTGCTGCCGGAGGTGGACCCAGAGGCCAAAGAGATCCTTCACTCCTGCCATGACATCCTAGCGGAAGAAACAGGACCAAGGAGAGACCTCCGGGACGTGCCACTGCCTGACCCACACTACACCTGGTTCACCGATGGAAGTAGTTACATCCACGAAGGTAAAAGGGTTGCGGGGGCGGCGGTAGTCAGCAAGGACCGAGTTATATGGGCTAGTAGCCTGCCTGAGGGAACTTCCGCTCAGAGAGCTGAACTGATCGCTCTGACGCAGGCCCTCAGACTAGCAGAAGGCAAAAAGGCTAACATTTACACGGACAGCCGCTATGCCTTTGCTACAGCCCATGTTCATGGGGCTATCTACCGCCAGAGGGGTCTGCTTACTTCTGCCGGAAAGGAGATTAAAAATAAGCAGGAGATCTTACATCTCCTCGAGGCTGTTCACGCTCCCCAGGAAGTAGCCATTATCTATTGCCCTGGTCACCAAAAGGAAACCTCCGAGATAGCCCAGGGTAACAAAAAAACAGACTTGGAGACAAAGCAGGCCGCCCTGAAATTAAAAACCCTAGTTCTCGCTGCCAGCCCCTCGGTAGCCCCGCCGGAATTCCTCCACTACTCTTCAGAAGAGGAGGAGAGCCTAACAAAAAGGCCTGAGAGGTACTCCAGGGACAAACAAGGAGTCTGGAAAACCACAGAGGGAAAGACTGTCATGCCCAAAGAAGCAGCTAAAGCATACTTAAAACAGCTGCATCGCCTTACTCATTTGGGAGCAAAACACCTACGCTCCACCTGCCAGGCAACAGGATATCATATTAGAGGGCTCAACCGTCTGTCAAAAAAAAATAGCCCATCAGTGCAGGACATGCCAACTGGTTAATTCTCACCCGTCCCAGGTCGGCCCCGGGCAACGACTCAGGGGCGATCGCCCCGGGTATAATTGAAAAATAGACTTTACAGAAGTAAAGCCGGCCCGGTATGGATATAAATACCTCTTAGTTTTTATAGACACCTTTTCAGGATGGGTGAAAGCTTTCCCTACAAAAAAAAAAACGGCAACTGTGATAGCCAAAAAGATCTTAAAAGACATTTTTCCTCGGTTTGGAGTTCCTAAGGTAATAGGATCTGACAATGGTCCGGCCTTTGTTGCCCAGGTAAGTCAGGGAATGGCCAGGATACTAGGGGCGGATTGGAAATTACATTGTGCTTATAGGCCCCAAAGTTCAGGTCAGATAAAAAGGATAAATAAAACATTAAAAGAGGCTATGACTAAATTATCCTTAGAGACTGGTGTGGCAGACTGGACAGTCCTCCTTCCCTTTGCCCTCTTCCGCGTTCGAAACACCCCCGGCCCTCTAGGGGTGACTCCGTTTGAGATTTTGTTTGGGGCCCCTCCACCCCTCATGGCCGATCCGTGGTCTATGCCAACAAATACTCACACCCCTCAATCCCTACTTGCCAGGTTAAAGGCTCTTGAGACTGTTCACAGGGAGGTCTGGACCCCCTTGGCTGCCCTCTACCAGCCCGGAGAACTGCAAGTGCCGCATCCGTTCCAGGTTGGAGATTTCGTCTACATCAGACGGCACCGAGCTGCCAATCTCGAGCCGAGGTGGAAGGGACCACACCTAGTGCTACTAACAACTCCGACAGCCATCAAGGTAGACGGCATTACAGCCTGGATCCACGCCTCACACGCCAAACGAGCAGCTCACCTGGACAACAATGGCAAATGGACTGTGAAAAAGACTGACAACCCCCTCAAGCTCCGGATTTGCCATCGTCTTCCTCGTGATGAACTTGCCGCTGATAAGTAGCACCCCCCATGTCCCCAAAAAGCTAACCTAGAGGGTAACTTCCCCCTTTACGAGACTATGAAATCCCCCTTTAATGGTAATTATTACCTGGTCCCCCCCCGGGGAGGGTGGTGGGCCTGTAATACAGGACTCACCCCATGTTTGGCGGCACAGGCCTTTAACAAGACTTCA
>NW_012139302.1:2498755-2515722 GCF_000956105.1 Propithecus coquereli | reverse complement strand
GGTATTAAATGGTGTCAGGTATGAGTCACAAATCAAAGGTCAAAATGGGAGATGATGAGAGTTGCAGGCAGATTATTTGAGACATAGCCATTTTATTCATGAATAATTCTGGGTAGTTTGTTCTTTTTTTCTGGAGTGAAGTAGAGGTTTTTCAGTTAACAATGGTTAATTATTCTCTGATTTATCCTGGGGAGTCTGGCTTGCTGTAAACAATATTGGAACAATAATTTTTTGGTAAATAATCTTTGTCTGCGGTATTGATGATCTTCTTAGGGAGACATTCTCGACTGTGGAATTCTGGGTCTGAAGTTGAGCATTCTTTTCCCCCAGTGCACTCATCGGTTGAGAAAACACCATCCCAGGCACCAGCTCCCAGCACTTTGGGGGAGTAGTGATCCTGACCACACGGAGCTAGAACAGATAGGGTCTCAGGACTAATCCCACCACATCAGATCCTTGCTTGCTCCGTTACTGCCTGGAGAACAAACTTCAGTCAACCTTTATGTCTAGTGAGATCACATAATCTATTGTCTGAACCTGGACATACAATGAACTGCATGTCAGGATGACAGATATCACCTGGGACAGTCTTGGGAAAACTGGAGACATTTTGTCACCCTAATCATGACCCACCCTGTTCAGAGCACTCCCGCGTGAATCTAACTTCGTCCTCTACACCCCTCACCACTACCCATAACCATATTTTTCATGGTGGCCTTCAGGGCTGCAATCAGCACATCCTCATACATTCAGTTTCTTTGCTAAGTATTTCTTTCACTTCCTGAATTCACCTAAAATGTGGCTCTCCTTTGTGAACACACTTCTCTCTTCAACCCTGTGGTTAATTTTAGGTGTCAGCTTGACTGGGTTAAGGGATGCTCAGAAACATTATTTCTGGGTGTTGTCTGTGAGTGTCTTTGGAGGGGGTTAGCATTTGAATCAGTAGACTGGGTGAAGAAGATCTTCCCTCACTAACGTGGGTGGGCATCACTTAATCTTTCCAGGGCCAGGACGGAACGAAAAGGTGGAGGAAGGGTGAATTTGCTCTCTTCGTGAGCCGGAACATCCATCTTCTCCTGCCCCAGACATTGGAACTTCTGGTTCTCAGGCCTTAGGACTCCAGGACTCACACGAGCAGGGCCCCTGGTTCTCAGACCTTCAGACTCAGACTAAATCACATCACCAGCTTTCCTGGGTCTCCAGCTTGCTCATGGTAGACTGTGGGGCTTCTCTGCCTCTGTCGGGTTGGCAGTTTGTTCTCAGTTCTTGGTGTGCTCTTGGCTGAAGAATGACAAACTACACTGAAAGCAAGGTAAGCATAGAACGAAGTTTGTCGAGGAAGAGCAAGATAGGTTTACAGAGCAAGAGCAAGATACATTTGCACAGACGAGGAACGGGCCCTCTGTCATAACTAGAGGCCCTGATTATGGTCTGGGGTCCTGTTTTATATAGTCTGGGTTGTGCCTGCCTCATGGTTCAAATGTCACCATTGAACCACTTTGATGGACAGTTAATGCCATGATAATTAGCCTTAGGTTACTCTAGGTCATTTTCCAGACCCTATTGTGCCTGGGCAGGGAAATTCCCTGCACTCTTTTGTAGATTGGCAGGGTGTTCCTCCTTTCCCCAGGTGTGGCAATTGCTTGGGCCAGGATCAAGGTGGGGCAGCACCAAGGCAGGATGCCCACCCTTATCTTTCTTCCCCAGGTGTGGCAATTGCTCAAGGCAGCACCAAGGCAGGGTGCCTGCTTTTGTTTCTAGGAGAGCCTATAATTGTGTCCAATTCCTATAACAAATCCCTTCTTATATATCTATTTATATCCTATTGGTTCTGTTTCTTGGGAGAACCCTCACTGATACAAACTCTCTCAAGTGGAGCTATTTTATCTCTTGAGAGAGATCTCAAGAGACAAAGCCTCAAAGCCTCCCCGACAGGTATTAAATGGTGTCAAATATGAGTCTCAAATCAGCTTAACTCACACCCCCAAACTGGAAAAGGCCCATCAACAAGTAAAATGGGTAAACAAATTGTGGTTTTTCTATAATGAAATACTTTTTAGCAAAAAAGAGGAATGAACTTTTTTTTTTTTTTAGAGACAAGGTCTCACCCTGTCGCCCAGGTTGGAGCATGGTAGCATAATTACAACTCACTGCAACTTCAAACTGATGAGCTCGAGTGATTCTCCCGTCTCAGCCTCCCAAGTAGCTGGGACTACAGGTGCGTGCCACTGCACCCAGCTAATGTTTTTGTTTTTTTATAGAGACAGAGTCTCACTATGTTGCCCAGGCTGGTCTTGAAAAACAGGAATTGATAGTAGGAGAATATACTTTGCTTTGTGTGAGACGAATTGTTTAAGATTAGAGATTAGAGAAAAATGTGCTCTCTCTGATTCTAACTGATGCTATTTGCTCCTGTGACCGTGCTTGCTTTTAGTTGTTTGTTAAATGTAGTTAATCAGAAACAGGAATAAGATCAGGAGTGACTCCATGACAGGCTGAACTTCCTGGAGTAGGCCTAAGTTTCGGTTTTCCCGAAACGACGCTGCCCTTTCCCCGAAATGACGCTGACCACAATTGGCGCCGGCGCGAAAATCCCGAGGCTTGGAGCCACCTTTAAAGGAACCAATGAGGAGCCAACACGATCAGCCACTTTTACAGGAACCAATGAACTAAGGAGGGGAGGGGGGAAGGTGTGCCCAGCGTGTCGTGTGAAACCTGTGTGTCGTGTGTAAAACAGAAAAAGGTATAAAAGCTTAACCTCTACCCCAAGGCGGGGTCCTAGCCCTTAGAAGAGGCCACTGCATTGGTGCTCTGGGATTTGGACCCTAGCTCGAGCTAGCCAATAAACTCCTTTGGCATTTGCAGCCTCGGTGACTCTGCCTCTCTGTTCCCGGGACTGAGGGAAACCGGCTCTAACAGTCTCGGACTCCTGGTCTCAAGTGATCCTCTTGCTTTAGCATCCCAAAGTGCTGGGATTACAGGTGTGAGCCACCGAACCCAGCTTGGAATGAACTATTTTTTTCTTTTTTTTAACAATCCAAAGTTTAGAGAACAGACTGAACTATTGGTACACACAACATGCATAAATTTTTAAAACATCATGCTGAGTGAAAGGAGCCAGAACAAAAAAGTACTTACTATTTGATTCCATTTATATGAAATTCTAGAACAGAACAAACTAATCTATAAAGTTGGGAAACCAATCAGGCCAAAGGGAGGGAACAGAAAATTGACTGTACAGGGACATGAGAAGACGGGTGGTGGAAGTGTTCTATGTCTCAGTTGTGTTGGGGGCCGTATCCACCGTTAGCATTGGAGGAGGCCGGCAATGCTCTTTCTCAGTCAAGCAAATGAAAGCCAGTTTCCTAGATTCTAATAAAGGCAGTGAGAGACACTTGGTATGAAATTTTCCTCCATTTTCTTCTTCTAAATACTTGGCTTTCTGCAAGAATATTGATTTGTTCCCTGACATTTCCAGTGAGGTGCTTGAAGAACTCTCACTGAAGCTATTCGCAAATGTGAAACTGTAGGGTTTTGTGTACGGTCTTCTGGGTACTATTTCCCGACATTGACCCTGATTCATGCTGTACTATTTCAGCATGATGCCGATGTTCTCAGTAATCCTCAGGCCTTTTTTCTCTCTTTTTCCCTTGACTTCCCATCAGCTTCAAACCTCAGATCCCTGCCTCTGTCTTCAATCCAACTTCTGAGTCCAGAGTGACACAAAGGCCGACATAACTCACCACCAAATTCGAGTCCGTTGAAAATTCCCATTGCCTGGTTTGAAGTGGATCTTTCTGCACCTCAGAAGCGTTTTGATTCATCTGTTCTGATTCCCCACCAAGGCCTGTGTTGTGGTCATGCCGGCCATCCTCTCTCTCACCCTCCCTACAACTTGCGTTTGCCGGTGACTTTGCTTCCAGTGTTACGGAGAGGATAAAGCCATCAAATGTGACACCCTCAGTTACACGTTATTCATTCCTTCATTTTTTCCCTTGCTTCTGCAGTTCCAGCTTTGCCAGCAACCTAACCCTAGGCAGGCACCCCTCTTCTTTCTTTCTGTTCGCTCTTCCTGCCATGGCGGCTGGCAGGGTCTGTTGCATGTGCGCGCTATTCATTGCCATCAAGGCTTTCACCACGCTCCTTTAAAAGAAATCTCATCTCATACAAAGATATTCCAGAACTCTTACACAAGTCCCTGTCCCATTTACCAGCTGTACCAATTATACCAATTGTACCACTTTGCCTGCCCCCCAGCAATGTGCGAGAAGGAGTGTCACTGCGCCCAGTGGTTTTCAGAGAGGCGGTAAAGCACAGTAGCCAAGAGCTGGGGCACAAAGCCCGTCTACTGGGTTTAGAGGTTGGCTCTGCCCATTACTAGCCACATGACATTGGCGAAATTACTTAAATTTGGGGGCTTTAGTTTCTTCATCTGTAAAATGGGGACAATGATAGTACCTACTAATGATGAGTTGTTGCAAGGAGTAAGTGGCTGGCAGATTAAAGTACTTAGAATAGTGCTATGTAATCACGCTTAGTAAGTGCTTAGAGACACATTAATTCTGTGCCTGTGGATAGCCAGAAATGGCTTCTGTTGTGACAGTCTTCTACAATTAATAGTGTTGAAAATTGATTCACATGTTTTTGATCTTTTGTTATCTTTTGGAAAATGCCTGTTCAGGTTCTTTGACAATTTATAAGGGCTTCTGAATATTTCCTCATTTGTTTTCAAGCTCTTTATACACTAAGCCTATTAACTGTTTGTTATTCTTTGTTTTATTATTTGAAAACATCTTTTTAGTCTGTTATTGGACTTTCAATTTGTTTATAGCATCTTACATCCATTTTTTTCTTCTATGCCTAGAAAATTCTCCCCATTATTATATCAGTTAAAGTTTCTGTATTCTGTATTTCCTCCTTCCTCCTTCCTCCTATCCCCAATCTGGAGGCTAATACGAAGTGCTTCGAGCTCTTTGGAGGAGAGTGTCTGGTCCCAGGAATGTTCGTTATTCCATTTGGGGACTGTTTGGTAAAGAGATAACTTGGTACTATGCTTGTAAATCAAGGAACTTGCCCTTCAATCTTCTTAAAGACTGAAAACATTGCTAGAGAAGTACCATAATTGGCTGAAAAAGATGTACATTTGAAAAGCCACATATAGGGAATGTAGAAGCCTACTTCTCGAGATCGAATACTGTCTTATGTGGATTTCCCTTGGGAAACCAACCTCCAGGGATTGTTGCTACTGTTGCCTTTGCTTCTTGGCTATTTGTCCAGCTAACTTGAGTGGAGCTTCTGTGCGGTGTCCAACCTCCCTCTCTGCCGGAAGCTTCCTCTTTACCTTGCTGGCCCTGTTGCAGCCCAGCGCCCGGAGGCAGACATATTGCACACTATTTCCTGCAGGGTCTTGCCACAGGTTGTCTCTAGGAAGGATGACAATCTGGAATGTTCTCAGTGGGCAGCCCTGAGACCTGCAGCCCCCTGCCTGGAACCTCCTCAGTAGGCTGGCAATGTAGGAAAAGCCATTATCCAAGAAGTCTGGAGGAGTTCATCTCCAGGTAGGATCATTTGACTTTTGGGAGATAACGGAGTTAGCCAAGATGTTTTTATCTGAAAATCATTTCTGTCTCATAATTCTGCTCCCTGGAGGCTCTAAAAATAGCAAAAACTGACAAATTACGTTTTTGTTGTGGTCCACTTTCCTTTAATAGGCTAAAGAATATTTTTGGCTCTACACGAGACTGTATCTTTGCAGCTGTGTTCTTCGGGGCTGTTTCATCTCAGTGTTTTGGATATTTTTCTGGCCTTTGACAAAGAATCCTATTCTTAAGCTGCTTTATCATGACAGGTGTTCATTTTGCTCAGAACTTCTTAGCCAGTTTAGGTGAATGTCAGGCAGAAACTCTTCTCTCTTCAAAAAGAAATGGTACAGCGGAGTAAGAATAAGGAAAGCCTCTTTGCCTGAGCCTTTTTAATAAAGGGACTCTTTCGCATTAGTATGAGTTGTTTGGTGACCTTGAGAGTGACTTGTTTGCAGAAGAGATTATTCAGAGGTTACCTTGGCTTTCAAATTAATAGCAATTTGTTAAAAAAAATTAAAGCAGTTTGTTTAAAAAAAAAAAAGCCAAATGTTCAAAGCCCTACTTTTTACTCAACTTTAGATTACAAATCTTATTCTACTTATAAATCTAGCAAATTTTAACAGACAATATTAAGGGAGTATAGTGGGCTGAACAGTATTCCCCAAAAATTCATGTCTACCCAGAACCTCAGAATAAGACCTTATGTGGAAATAGGGTCATTGCTGATAATTCAGGTAAATATTAAGATGAGACCGTACTGGGTTAGTGTGGCTCTAACTCCAGTGAGAGTGCCTTTATTAGATTCAGAAAAGAAGAGAGAGACACAGAGTAGAGCCATGTGAGGACAGGCAGAGATTAGAGTTAATGCTGCCACGAGCCAAGGAATGCCAAGAGCCACCAGATGCTGAAAGAGTCCAGGAAGCATTTTTCTCAAGAATCTCCAGAGGGAGCACTGGCCATGCTGACACCTTTTATTTCAGACTGTGGCTTCCAGAAGTGGAAAAAAGAGAAATTTCTGTTGTTTTAAGCCATTCAGTTTGTGATAATTTCTTATGGCAGCCCTAGAAACAAATATAAGGGGGTTTTATTCTTGGTTTCATTTACAAACAAATTCCTTTAAACAATTTAAACTTCAGTTTAAATATTTGATGACCTTTTTAAATACTTCAATTATCTGACAAATGAACCTTCCAAGGTACTTGGGTCCTAGTTTAATTAGCCCTTTCCCTATTTTGAGCACGTCTGCTGCTTTCAGTTTTTGAAACCATGAAAACCACAGCAAAATGTTTATTAGTTATAAACTATTGCTATGTACTTTTCTTCAGTGAGGTAGACTCTGCCATTAAAACCATTAGCATGTGAGCTGGTCCAGTGCACTTGGTTGGTGTGAGCACAGTGCTGATGAGAGCAAAGTACCAATTAACTCTAATGGGGAAAAAAAAACTGTGTCCTCCATGGCCAGAACTTTTTTTTTTTTAAGACAGGGTCTCACTCTGTTGCCTGGGCTAGAATGCAGTGGCATCATCACAGCTCATCACACCTCGAACTCCTGGGCTCAAACCATCCTCCTGCCTCACCCTCCAGAGTAGCTGGGACTACAGGCTTGTACCACTACACCCAGCTCATTTTTCTATTTTTTGTAGAGATGAGGTTTTGCTCTTGCTCAGTCTGGTCTAGAACTCCTGGCCTCAAGCAATCCTCCCACCTCAGCTTCCCAAAATGCTAGGATTGTAGGTGTGAGCCACCATGCCCAGCCAAGACTAGAATTCTTGATTCACTTAACATGTGCATGCCGTTGGGTTACCAAGTGGAGATGTACCCATCCATTATTATTAAAAGATAAAACTCAAATATTTTGGTTGGTATCTCTGATAATATGAACTTCATTTTCCTGTAGAGAACATGATTTATAATACTATCTCTGAAAATGGCTGAAACTTCATTCAGACATGCATCTCGTAGGAAATGTTTTTCCAAAAGGCAGGAAGATGGGAGACCAAGACTTATTACATTTCATCACCAGGCGATGGCAGAATGAGCTGCAGAATGCAGTTTTAACACTGTATGTCTGGAGGCACAATCCATGTATCTTTAACTGGCTACTCTTTTTTGAGGACTAAAGCCACCTGCATATTAATTCATCTTTTGGATCCACCCTTTGCCACAGAACTGTTCTTAAGGAACTCTGTATGAGTTCCTTATAGATGAGCTATGTAGTTGAATTATATATTCACTTAGTGAGATTGTGAGTACATTTTATGCTATACCTCAGTTTTCTCATCTCTAAAATGGGAATAATAATAGTACCTACTTGATAGAACTAATTACATGAGTTTAATATAAGAACATATTCAGAATAGCCTTTAAACTGGTAACACTATGTAAATGTTAGCTATTACTTCTTCTTTAGGCTTTTAACAGGGAACATATCTTTTTTGTATACCAGTATATCTACCGTGCCAAGCTATTAATGCTTGGAAAAATAGTGGATGCTCAGTGAAGATTTGTGAGGACTTAATAGCAATTGAATAAATGCATAGAGGATCTGATTTCGCCTTGCCCTCTTGCCCTATTTATTTTTCATTTCCTTAAACTCTGTAATTCAGGGATTAGGAGCAGCTAGCTGCTTATGTTCATAACTCAAACACAAAAAGAGTTCAGTGGGTCTGAGATGGACAGCAGCAATGTTTTATAACCACTACAGCTTAGGCAGTGAAAGTTTATTTCCACATTAGCAGTTTTTATCAATGTAAGTTGCTTAGAACATTATTTTTGGAGTGTTAGACACTGAAACGCTGGACTGTAAATCCAAAATTTTCACAGCGATGCTCCCCAAAATTTCCTTTATTCCTTCAAAGAAGAATGAAAATAAAAACAGAAATGTATTCATGGATTCATATCTAGTCAATAATTCAATTAACTTGCTACAATAACTAATGATCCCCTTCTCAGAGTCAACTTCCTGATTCTCTCAAATTGTGGACGTATTAATATTTGCCAGGTGAGGAAGGGCAGAGGTTGGGCTTGCACCGCGCTCGACAGTCATAGTTCCGCCAACTGGACTTCAAAAAGCCCAACTGCAATCTGGTGGTTTCACTTGGGTTTATTTTTCCAGAGAGACAATGTTAGGATTTAGTTTCCATAACCAGACCGCAGAATCCAATTAATCCTACTATCCATGAAGGGTAATTGGATAGGAATACCACTAGAAAATCCAGCCACCATTTGTACCAATCTTTGTAGGGGATGTTTTTAGACTCTCAATTTAGGGAGTCAGAAATGCATCTGTCTTAAAAGTGAAATTAGGGATTACACTTCTCTCCACCCTCCACATGCTGTCTTTGAAAGAGATGATGCTTCCGTCTTCACCTAGGGAGGAGATGGCTGCTCTGCACAGATAAAGGACAAGAATGAGAAAACAAGAACCATCTTCAGGGTAACCCGTGAACTTAGTCTGGCTTTTTTGAGGCCCCAGCACTTGATCTATGGCATGCTATGAACTCTGCTATTATTAATCTTTACTTCCAATTAGAGCGTGATTTTTATCAAACGAGTTCCTAGATTGATCCTCAATATACCCTTTATCATCATTGTCTAATCCTAATGCCTATCATATACTAGGGGCTATATAATTGCTGAAATGAAATCCCTCTGGTTTCTAACCCTTCCTAACCTGTTCAGGAGAATTATATAATTTGATAGTTTCTTCTCCACCTCTCCTGTCACTCAAGAAAGAACTCAGCTTTTTTTGACTTATCTTGTGAATTTCATTGCAAAAAGTAAAATAAAAATAGAGCATCTATTTCCACCCAGATCCCATAGGGAAAGACAATAGGCCATGTATCTGATAGGTAGATGCGCTGGCCGTGTTTCACTGTGTCGGCCTTTGTGAACCTTGGCCCTGCCGTAAAGGGAGGGATCACCTTACCCAGCTATTCCCCCAGCCTGTGGCTGACTGCAACACACACCAGCCAGTCAAGTGACACTGAGTGGTAGAGATCTGTTGGGTTTCCAGTGTGCCCTAACATTAGAATGTGTCCTTCCTGCCTTGGTTTATCTGAGATTCTCTGCATCTTTTCAGCTACTATCCCAGCTTTTATCTTTTTTTTTTTTGTTTATTATTCCAGGGTTTTGTGAGGGTACAAACATTATAGTTACACTTTATGTCTTTGCCTCACCCAAATGCGGGTTAAAGGCATGCCCTTCCCTCCCTTTAGTGCTCCCAGTGTCCTTTAGTTGTAGATTTGCCCCCCCATCCCCCTAATTCCTAGAGAGTATTTCTGCCATGTGATCAACCTAGTGTTGATCAGTTAGTACCAATTTGATGGTGAGTACAAATGGATCCTGTTCTTCTGCTCTTCCAGCTTTTATCTTTTTGAACTTCCATGTCTAGGACTCAGTTTCTTCAAACCAAAAAATCTTGACCAAGACAATGGAGCTCAGACTTTAAAGATCAAAAAACCCAATCTTCTGCATTTTAAAGGAAAACACCATAGGCTTTTACAGGAACAGAGAAGGAGAGCAGGGTCTGAGATCTGTAATATCATTTATGAAATCAGGCATAGTGGTGTGCTGATCAATTGGCTCTCTGGAGGGGAAAAAAAAAGCCCTGATTTGTAGTGTTTGCCAGTTTTTGAGGTCTAAATACTCCCACCTTGCTGATTTAAAACTACTGATCGTTTAACAACTGTCTTAATCTATTTGCTTTGCTATAAAATAATACAAGAGGCTGGGTAATTTATAAAGAAAAGAGGTTTATTTGGCTCATGGTTCTGCAGGCTGTACATGAAGCATGGCGTCAGCATCTGCTTTTGATGAGAGCCTCAGGAAGCTTCCACTCACGGTGGAAGGCAAAGGGAAGAAACCAAGAGAGGAAGAAACCAAGAGAGACAGGAGGGAGGTGCCAGGATGTTCTTAATGATCAGATCTTGCAGGAAGTAATATAGGCATTACCGCTAAGGTAGTACCAAGCCAGTCATCAGGGCTCCAGCTCCATGACCCAAACACCTCCCACCTCCAAAATTGGGGATCAAATTTCAACATGAGATTTGGAAAAGACAAATGTTCAAACCACTTAACAGCCAACTTTAAAAGTTCTTGTAAATTTAACAACAGGTTCCTTCAAGCAAGCCAATAAGAGCTTGTTCTAGCAAGCTTTGTGTGAATAGAACCCTCTGGAATCATACAGTATGAGAGCCTTGTGTGTAAAAGATACAACAGAATTAAGCCTATTGGTCACATACACCTTGATGTCAAGCGTCAGATCAGTTTTCTCACTTT
Source organism: Propithecus coquereli (assembly GCF_000956105.1). Classification (NCBI taxonomy): domain Eukaryota; kingdom Metazoa; phylum Chordata; class Mammalia; order Primates; family Indriidae; genus Propithecus; species Propithecus coquereli. The sequence goes on along the minus strand of NW_012139302.1, from coordinate 2,504,860 downwards.
AGTGATATTAACTCGTGTGGAATGGAGTTTTGACTGATGGACTAGGTAGTTGGCTTTTAGAGGGAATGCCAAGAACATCAGCGTAGATCAGGCTTATTCTGTCTTGATTTCCATTTTAAATAACTTTTAAAATAAATTTTGTATTTTAGAGTAGGTTTAGATTTACAGAATAGTCATGAAGGTGGTCCAGGAGAGTTTCCATGTACTCCACATCCAGCTTCTCCTATTATTAGTGCTTTACATTAATATGGTACCCCATTTGCCACAATTAGTGAACTCATGTTAATATATTACTATTGACTAAATTCCATACTTTCTCAAGACTTATTTAGTTTTTACCTTATCGTTTTTTTTCTGTTCCAGGATCCCATTTAGGAAACCACGTTTCATTCAGTCATCATGTCTCCTTAGGCTCCTCTTGTCTGTGACAGTTTCCAAATTTTTCTTATTTTTGATGACCATGACAGTTTTGAGAAATACCGGTCAGATATTTTATAGAATGGTCCTCAACTGGGATTTGTCAGATGTTTTTCTCATGGGTAGAGTAGGGAAGACAACAGAGGCTAAGTCCCATCTTCATCATATCATATCGAGGTACATACTGTTAACATCATTTATTACTGTTGACGTTAACCTTGATCACCTGGCTGAAGAAATGTTAGGTTTTTCCACTGTAAAGTTATTCTTTATTTTGACTCTGACTTTTTACTCTGGAGAGATACTAATACAAGAGATACCATATGTTTCATCTCAATGGTTTGACGTGATTTCATCTATATATTACAGCTGCTTTGTTCTGGATATGTTTTTTTAAGCCTCGCTGACTATAAAAGTCACAGTGGAGCTATAAAAATGCACATTCCTGGGTCCCCCAAAGAGTCTGACTTATTTGGGCAAGAAAGTCCCCTGGACAGTAGTCTACTTTTCTAACAAGCACAGGTTATTCTAATACAGTGATTGCTACACTTTTGAGAAAATCAACCTAAACTGTAAAAGGAAATTTAAAAATTCTTGATATCACTTAGAAGTTGCCATTTCTATTCATATGATGCTGGAGTGGAGGAAAATTTCATTGTAAGTTGCCTTTTTGACATCACCCCGGGCCATAACATACAATCAGTATCTAACCCAACGCTTTCGACTCTTAAAAGGACTTTCATACCTGTCCTGGATGGGCAGGGCCCCTTTCCAACGCACTGCAATAGCATTTCGTTAAAACCAACATCCCATGTTAACGCAACTATTTGTGGGCTTACACAACAACAACAAAAAAAGATGAAGAAATCTATACTGGGAAAGAAAATATTGTTATTAAAGAAAAACCTCAACTAACTAGCCACATTTTTATCCTATAGGGATAGCAGAATTCACTTTCAAAATATTTTATGTTTTCACTTAGAAAAACTACTTACTGAGCCCTTTGGTTATAAAACTAAAAGGCCTGGACTCAGTCTGGATTAGAAAGGAAGTCACAAAGGGACCTAAACTGTTCTTCACAATGAACTAAAACGGTGTCCTCCCTGGGGATGGGGAGAATGATTTAAGATGGAAAGTGCTCTGTGGGTTTTCTTTGACCAGGCTCCAGAGGGGAAGGTTTAAGATTCTTGCAACTTAGAGAAGACGGGGCAGGGCGGGAACAGACTGAAGTGGCAGGATGAAGGAATGAGAAGAGATGGCCAGAGAGAGATTCCCTGGGGCAAGTGGATCAACTTTAGCAACAGTGCTGTCTGATTCTGTCTGTTGCAAATTATTCATTTTTATCCTAACCCTTCATATACAATAGCCTCGTGTCAGAGGGTCACGTTCTGAAGTACAGGAATGAGGCAGATTGGAGAGACCTAAAGCAGCTCCAGGAGGTAGAGTCCAAGGGCCCCAAATGATGGAAGACAGGATTGGAACAGTAATTTGGTCTGGGACTCCTCAGAATTATAGGTGAGTGCTCTGGAACCCCCGCATTTATGTGCATGGAGCTTTGAGTTATTTGATCTGGACCCATTAATGGCAGGAAGACTTAAGGACTTTGGTTACATCAGCAAGACATATCTTAAAGATTCTCCAGTCTTCCTGCAGATCTGAAAGATGAATCTTGAAGGAAACATCGGTAACAAATGGGTATCTCTCTTACCACTTTTCCCTGATTATGTTTTTCTAGTTCTCTGTGATTCATATTGTCAGCACGGTGCTGAATTTTCAAATAAACTGCTGCTTATAAAGCTGGCAGTATTTCATTATTTATGACTTTGTTCAACTTCATCTAGTCTAAACACAAAGTGGATAGAAGTTGTATTTTTTTTCTATGGCTGACAGCAAAATTCTCTTGCATGAACGTATTTCTTTACAGAGATGAAAGATGTTGAGCAAGCCATGGTAGTTTAAGCACACCACAGCTGAGGAGGATGGAGGGAATGACTGCTGCAATCCGAGTAAGAAACTAAGAAAAATTTTAAGGCAAAAGAACCCAAACTACAAGGTAAAAAAATAGGATAGAAACATAAAAATAAAAACATCTTTTTTCCGCTAGGCTTAGTGCTATATATTATTTGAGTGAACAATGCAAGAGGGAAATTTGTTTTTAATCCTCTGGGAAACGTTAATGGGGGCACTTCTGTGTGTTTGTGTGGGGAAGGGACAGTGGACCAAGGAAAGCATCGCGTTAGACTCTTTCTCCTAAGCTAGTAGTAATGGTAAAAAGTTTTATGGATAACAACATTCTCAAGAATCAATGTTTTTGTTCTTGCTTTAACGTTGATCTCTTTGGGTTGTGTATTACCTTTCTCTCGCTGCTGGAACAGGTTACCACAAACTTAGAGGCCTAAAACAACACAGCTCTGTTATTTTACAATTCCATAGGTTAGCAGTGTGACATGAGTCACACTGGGCTAACATCAAGGTGTCGGCAGGTCTGTGTTCCTTTCTGGAGACTCTAGGGGAGAGTCTGTTTCCTCACGTTTTTCCAGATTTCAGAGGCCACCCACATTCCTTGGCTCAAGGTCTCTTCCTCCATCCTCAAAGCCATTAATGTTGCATCACGTAATTTTTCTTTCTTTAGAAAGATAAAACTTTATTGATATTATATTGAGATTGCTAAATATATGACAGTATAAACAGAAAGACTAAGGATTTTTTCATTATATCTTATCACATTAGCAAACGAATGGTTGTCTGACTTTCAGGTATGTGTGAATAACCTGGGGTGCCATTTTGTTTCATATATAACGTTTATAACTCAGTGAGTCTGCAGTGAAGCTCAAAAATTGACGATATTGATAAATCACTTGATCTTCTGACTCCAGTTAGGAAACGTTCTGTGCTTTAAGGACCAGGGAGGTTAGAGTGGGCCTTCCTGCTTAATCCAGGGTAATCTCCCCATCTCAAGGCCATTAACATAATCGCACCTATAAAGTCACTTTGCCATATTCAGGTAACATATCAACAGGTTCTGGGGATTAGGACATACACATCTTTGGGCGTGGGGGCATTATTCTGCCTGCCACAGATTGGCTATGGAATTCATTTTCCAACTCATTCATTTTTTCACCAGAGCCACTGAAGACATTTTTAATGCAAAGTTGTGAAGAAGGCTGTGGCGAAATTAGAATCTTATGATTCCTTACCTCCAACGATAAAAAGGTTAAGGATTAAGTAAAGGATTAATTTAAATTGGGTTTCTACTCCAGCCAATTATTCAAATTGTTTCCTTTGATCACCTTGGGATGCGGCTGATGTTGAATAATTTAGTACCTAGTTTGAATCTCTTCTTTGACTTAATCATTTTTATTCTTGTTCTTCTCTACCTCAGGTTGAAATATATTAATACATAATGGTCATAGAAGGTTTCTTAGGAAAAGAATTTGGGTTGTTTTTCCAACCCATTATTAGAAGATACCTTTTTGAGCTATCAGACCACAGGAGATGCCCTTCTGGTAAGATCTGCCCAGACTTAGAAAACCATGACAACTAGCATCCTCAAGAAAGGGAAAGTTGGCTGAGAGGCAGGTGACAGGGACTCTCTTTAGAGAAAGAAAGGGTCATCCAATAATCTAGTGGAACACAATCTGTTAGAAATATAATACAAGCCACATATATAATTTTAAATTCTTTTGCCTCACATTAAACGAAGTAAAAAGAAACAGCTGAAATCAATTTGTATCATAGATCCAAAATATCATCATTTCAACATGTTATCAACATCACAAATTATTGGCTAGATATTTTAAGTGCTTTTTCTTCACAATATGAGTTTGGGATCTGGTGTATACTTTATACACATAGCACACCTTGGTTCAGTTTCACCTTGTTTCAATTTCTTGGTAGTCACGTGTGACTGCTACCGTCCACTGCATTGGGCAGAGCCTAGTAGAAGCTTCTTTGAACTTTAGGGGATCTTTTAATAACCTTGCTCATTGAGTCCTTTGCAACATCCTGTACTCTCATCCAGATAGATTCAAAATTTGATCATACACTGGCCACTCCTGTCTAGCTCAACACCAATGTGCCACTCCCTTCTCCCTTGCCAACGCCGACTAGAGAAGCAGGAAAAATGAGCGCTTGCCTCCCTAGTCTTCTTTGCAGCCGGAGGTGGCCATTTGACAATGTTGTGGTCAATAAGAGGTCAGCACAATTACCATTAAGGGTTTCTGGGAGCTGGTGCTGCCCTTCGTCCTTCCAGGTGCTTTGAACGTGACGCCTGGAGCTGTAGCAGCCCAGAGAACGTCAAAGACACATGCTTGACACCAGCAAATAGCTGAATCGATGCTAACAGTTACCTGTCTCCACATTTCTTTCTATCGCCACTGTTAGTAGATTTTTCTTTGACTCACATTTGTTTCATTCCTAAGCGATCCCAAACCGCTCTCTGGATCCTGCTCTGCACAGACTGCTTTTCTCCTTTGTCCCGTGGGCTTCCTGCCAGCTCTGACAATGTGACACTAGAGGGTGACTGGAAAGTAAGGGGAAGGAGAAGACTCCTTTTGACTCCATTCAGGGCTGCCCTGAAATACCTTGGGTGATTTCTATTTCCTTCCTGGCTCCTGACCGAAACACCCCTGGCAACCTCTCCAGTGGCGGACAGAATAATAGTTTTAAAGCATAAGTCAGATCATCCCTGCAGTGGCTTCTGGTGTCAATGAGAATGAATCCCAAGTCCCTGCTGCAGCTGAGGAGGAGCTGCGTCACTTGCCTTCGTGCTGCTTCTCCAACCTCTCCTCCTACCTGTCCCCTTGCCTACTCTGTCCCAGCCACCCAGAGTTCCTTGCCTTTCCAAGTCAAACCAACCTGACATGCTCTCACCTCAGGACTCTGCAGGAGTGTCCTCCTCTGCCTGGAACGATCCTCCCAGATCCTCACCTGGCGCCATCCCTCGCTTGCTTCAGCTCTCTGCTCAAATATCCCCTCATCAGTGAGCACTCCCCTCACCGCCCGTGTAAAACATACCTCTCACTACTTTCCCCCTTCTCACTCTGCACTTGACCAGTCTAAAAACAAAATACCTCTCTACCACTCTCAATCTGCTCACCCTCCTTCTTGTTTTTCCCCAGCAGTTTCCCCACCCGATGTTTTATAATGTTTAATAATTTGTTCATATATTATCCATCTCCCCCCACAACTAGAGTAAAACTCCATAAGGGTAGGAACTTTGGCAACTTCATTCATTGCCTTATCTCCATACCTGGAACTGTTCCCGAAATAGGACTCACAGGAAAAGGATCAGGTGGGAATTGGAGAGAGAGGACGGCAGTTCTGAGCATGATGGTTTTCAAGTTGCACGTTGGCTATTCCTATGGATGTACCCAGCTGACAGCCAGAGATACCTGAGTCTGGCGCTAATGGGAGAGGTGTAATTAGATAAATTAGATTTGATAAAGGCCATAGGTTTAGATGAGAACATCCAGGAAGAGTTCTAGAGAGGAGAGTTAGGATAAAGTTTCACAAGACACAATATCAAAGAGACACACCAGTGGTCCTTTAAAAGGACATTGTAGGGCCGGGCGCGGTGGCTCACACCTGTAATCCTAGCACTCTGAGAGGCTGAGGCGGGTGGATTGTTTGAGCTCAGGAGTTCGAAACCAGCCTGAGCAAGAGCGAGACCCTGTCTCTACTAAAAAT
>NW_012139302.1:2475896-2497900 GCF_000956105.1 Propithecus coquereli | reverse complement strand
GCAGATCTGGTGTCTGAAGAGCTTGCAAAACCTCATACATCCGTCTTCTTTTGTCTTTCCTACAAACTGCAGGCCACATCTTCCAGTGAGATCCTTGGAACAGACAGATTGGTATAGCCCAGCGTTCCCCAAGAAAATTATGCAAGCCATGTTCTAACAATACCAGAGTGGGAGTAAATAAAAAATTTGAAAGGAGTAAACTTTGTTTCATTTTTAAATATAAGATACTCTAATGAAAAATTAAGCCTTGGTGACTATCTCAATTGTATTTTGTAAATATGGAGAATTCCTTGATACATAGTATACCTCGAGTATATAATAATTTCACAAATCTTTGGTGATAGAAAATGTCTCTTTATAATGCATTGTGTACTGGTGATCTGAGACAGGAAGACTTGGGAGTGTGGTAAAAATCAGTCTTTGTAGTTGGCTAACACTTTTTTTGGGGAGCTCTAGCAACTGCATCCTCTAGTAACACACCCTATGTGTGTTTTGGCATAGGAATAAAGTGTGTATCCATGACCTTCCTGGTGTGTCGGCAATAACAAGAGAGCTCCACTTTCACTGAGAGTAATAACAATAATAATTGCTTTTGAGAACTTTGCTGGAGATGAAAACTAACTTCAAGTGAAAAACAGTGATCTAACTTTGAAGCAATCCCTAGCAGAAGGTATATTAGTTTCCTAGGGCCGCCATAACAAATGACCCCAAACTGTGTGGCTGAGCACAACAGAAATGTATTCTGTCATGGTTAGAGAGGCCAGAAATCCAAAGTCAAGGTGTTGGCAAAGTTGGTTCATTCTGGGGGCTCTGAGGGAGAATCTGCTCCATGCCTCTCCCGGTTTCTGGTGGTTGCCAGCAATTCCTGGTGCCCTTTGGCTTGTGCTCAGTCTCCTCAATCTCTGCCTCCACCATCACATGGCATTTTCCCTGTAGGTCTCTGTGTCCCTGTGCCTCCACAGGGCCTTCGTGTGACTCCAGCCACCAGGGCCCACCCTAATCCAGTATGATCTCATCTTAACTTGATGACATCTGCAAAGACCCTATTTCCAAAGAAAGTCACATCCATTTGAACCAGGTGTTGGGACTTCAACATATCTTTTTAAGGGGTATGACTCAACCAGCAAGAGCAGGCTATTAAGAAATAAGTATTTAGAGGAGCTCAGCCAGCTTCCACACTTACCATATAAGGAGTGAACTTGCTGAGAAGCAAATCATAATTTTTGTGTATTCAAGCTTTGGTTGAAGCTGAGATCCCCCGGGAATATTAGAAAATCCCTCAGATTTTGATATATCCTGAAGTTTTTGGTAGTGGAAAACAGGTAAGCCCACTCTGTCTAGCACCTATAGATAGTACTTCCCCTGTCTTTAAGTTGTGCAAGTCTGGCCTTGAAACTGGAAATCCCAGTTGAAACCACTCTTCAAATTCCACAAACCACTTAAAATTCCTCAAAATTATAGTCACTTTTAATATAACATACCTTGAAGAGGAGCATCTCCTTAATCATAATATCCAACTCTCAGACTGTCCTTTTATGGGTATTTCCTGATGGACCCCACGGTACCTGGAACTCCTCAGAATTTCTGTAGCTTGTTTTAGAAAATTTGCCAGACTTTGCCCTTTTCAATTTGTGTAACTTATATGATGAGTAGTATGTTGAGTATTAAGATCTTTCAAAATAAACCAAATATTTCTTCTTTCTTTACAATTAGAATCCTCTAATTCATCTCTCAGAGTTATGCATTACATTAGGTTCCCTTTGGGTTTATTTTGTTTTATAATTTTAAAAATGTATAATGTATTATTAAGCATCTGTGCTATTATTTTCCTTGGGCTCAAAGATATCACATCAGGCAGGACTTTTTTGGGGGTGGTGGGGACAGGGTCTTGCTCTGTCACCCAGGGTGGAGTGCAGTGGTGTGATCATAGTTCACTATAACCTCAAATTCCCGGTCTCAAGCGATCCGGATGGGGTCTTACTATGTTGCTCAGGCTGGTCTCCAACTCCTGACCTCAAGTGATCCTCCCACTTCTGCCTCCCAAAATGCTGGGATTACAGGTGTGAACCACCATGCCTGATCTCTTTTTTGAACTGAGTTTCTATCATGTTTTGACCTGCATGTTTTGGAGCTGGCTGGGACTAATAATTTTCATCATACCAGCTGTCAGAAATAATTCAGCCTGCTAAATTCCAATACATTGCAGCATGGGTGAGCAGTCCTTTGAAAGGAGAATTTTCAATATCGACATTTTCCCCCTTATATCAGTGTTCAGAAATTCCGCATTTTGGGAAGCAGACAGAATTGGTAAGTAATGGAATTAGTGTTTTCCACATTTCCAATTCTTGCTGATCTGCATTTAGATGGAAGTTAGGGCTCGGTCCCTACAATTTGAAGACCTTGTGTGTGCAGCACACTGGAGACTGTGGGACTGACAGAAGATCCTAGCAGTGTCCCTGTCCGCAGGGATCTTATCACCTCAACTCCTCAGCTCCCAAGAATAAACCAATTGTAGGAAAAACAAAATTCTGGGGAGTGTGTGTTAGTGTCTTTTTGCTGTTGCAACAAGGCATCACAAATTTAGTGGTTTAAAACAATACAAATTTATTATCTTATAGTTCTGGAGGTGAGAAGTCTGATGTAGCCTCACTGGGCCAAAGTCAAGGTATTGGCGTGGCTGGATTCCTTCTGGAGGGCTTTACAGGAGACTATGTTACCTTGGCTTTTCCAGCTTCTAGAGGCAGCCACATTGCTTGACTCATGGCCTCCTTCCAACGTCAAGGCCAGCAATGCTCAGTCAAGTCTCTCACTGTGTCATGCTGACACTGACTTCTGCCTCCCTCTTCCATGTTCCAGGACCCTTATGATTATAGGGACAGCCCAGGTGATCCAGGATAATCTTATTTTAAGGCCAGCTGACTGGCAACCTTAATTCCTCCTTGCCACATAACCTAACGTATTCACGGTTACTGGGGATTACGATGTGGACCTCTTTGGGGGGCCATCCTTCTGCCTACCATTGGGAGCAAATATATCCCAGGGGTCGGCTATGTGTCCTCATCTGATCAGAAAGGTAGGAGGCTTTGTCCTAAACTGTCCTGCTTGGTAAATACATTTTACTGAGTCATTCTAGCACCGGATGGAGTGAGGGAAAACTCAAATCTCAAACCGTGCCTAGTTTCTCGTATTAACTCCTCCATTACCGGCTAAATCTGAGCATGGGGTAGTAGTTGTCTTTTCTTTTAGCTAGGCAACCTTTGATTTTAAATGGAAAATCTAAAGATATTAAGAAGGGCATCAAGTGGAAATCTGATTAAGTCTTAGAAATAATTTTGACCCATTCAGACAGTAATGGGCAGAAAAGTTCTTTTGAACGCATTGAAATAGAACGTAGTGTGATAATAGCACCCTCTCTTTATGTTAATGTTCTTACGGAGAGATTGCCAATCATTTTCTTGTGTATAATTTGGTTCATTTTTCTGTAGTGGATCGATCCCGCTTAGAAACACCTGCCCAGCACACACCTTGCCCATCAATTACACAGCCACAGCCTGAACTCCTGCTTTGCAGAATTTGTTCTCAGTCCCTCTGAGTGAGCAACAGACCCTGTGGTCTCACGCCCTGGCTGTGATAAATACCCACTCAATGAAGCCCATTAGATTTTCTCTTCTATGTACTTGGAATTGAGACATAAAAACTCTGTCTATACAACAAAGAGAGTAAACCCTAGGGACTTTAGTTTTATTAATACTGTTTCATCAATTATAAGAAATTGTCTCAGTCTGTGTTGCTATAACAAAATACCATAAATCGAGTAGCTTGTAGACAACAGAAATGCATTTATCACAGTTCTGAAGGCTGGGAAGTCCAAGATCGATGTGTCAGCAGATTCTGTGCCTGGTGAGGACTCGCTTTACTGGTTCATAGCTGACGCCTTCTCACTGTGTCCTCGCATGATAGAAAGGTGAGGGGTCTCTCTCAGGCCTCTTTCATAAGGGCACCAATCCCATTCATGAGGGCTCCACCCCATGACCTAATCACCTCCCAAAGGCCCGACCTCCTAATACCATCACTTTGGGGTTAGGATTTCAACATGTGGATTTGTGGGGGACACACACATGCAGACCATGGCAGACAGTACCACACCAGTGCACACCTGTGTGCAGGAGGAGAGGGGGTATATGGGAACTTGCTGTATTTTCTGCTCGATTTCTCTGTAAACCTAATGCTGCTCTACAATAAATAAAAGCTGTTCACTTAAAAAACAAAAAAATGCAATCTACCCAGTTTCTTTTAGGGTCCAGATGTGGGAGCCATTTACATTTGGGGCTGTGCAGCATAAAGGAAAAGTATGAAAAGCATGAATCATGGAAGCTCTGGCAGCACATCCTTGTGGGCAGGAGTGGACCCAGATTTCCGAGTCATACACAAAGAAGGGTCCTCTTCAGGAAAAGAATAAATACAAAATGAAGTAGGAAATAGAATACTTATTTGGAAGAGGTTCTGCAAGTGAAGGATCCTGACCCTTGAGCTTCATTAACTTTATGCCAAATTTACCTTGGCTGGTGCACGCTGACGCAAAGAAAGCAGGCGCTCAGAGGGAGGACAGAATGGCGAAAACTCAAAGACAGAGGCAGAGCTGAGAGACCCAGAGAGGTGCACAGAAATCATGTGAGCTCCTCCCTTTCCAGTTCCAGGTTTTATTCTCCTATGAAGCCCAAATTTGCTATCCATGAGTAATACCAACAACAGGCCCCTTTTGGCTAAAACTGGTGTGTCAGAAACAAACAACCAGCAGACACGGTATCCCCTGTGAGAAGGGGAGAGCCAGTTGGAAGTGGTTCCCCATTTTGTAAGTGGCACCGCTGAGACAGAAAGCCACGGGGGGCTTGCCCGAGACACGCAGCAGAGCGTGGCCAGCTCAAACAGAGCCTGCTTCTTTGACTTTCAGTCGCGTGTTGGAGTGGGGCTAGCACCTCCTGAGAAAGCCAGTGCCCTGGGATCTCATTACTTATTCCCTGCCCACGTTACTCATGCAGAGATCCCATGAAATTCAATTCTGTCTCCATTGAAGACTGAAAAATAATGAACAGAGAGTGAACCGGGGTAGGAGTCATCAGATGACATTTTTGACAGTATGTCCAGAGGCCGCTGTTCATTACAGTTGCTTATTGAGACCCTCTCTTGCCTTCCACTGGAGTGATTTGCAATGAGGGTATTTTTGAAACTTTCCCTCCAGGAACTTTCCTTTACACTTTGATGTGACGAAGAATACGAACAGCCTTAATTTAAACTGAGTTCAATTGTAGGCTCCTTAAGCCCTAGAGTCAGGATACGATTGGACAATGTGGCAAAACACACGTTAACACACATCCGAGACTTGTTAGAAAAATGCACGCGGCATGTGTTAGCCAATTATTCTGGCGTTACCCTGGGTGGCATGTTCTTTTGTGCTGTGGCACTGTTGCTAGAGATGGCCACTGTGTATTTGCTGTTCAAATCCACGGAGGTAGTTCAATGCTTTTTTACTATGTGTATCTTGACAGCTGCTAACTACAGATTTAAGAACAGAATCTCTGAGGGTAGAGAGAGAATCAAGTTATGTGACCATTTTCTGTGTTCTCTATACATTGTACATAATAGTAAAGAATAAAATCTCTTTCTCTTTAGCAATTTAAATGTGTCTTGGTCAGTGCTGAGAGCTTTCCATACACTAGCATGAAAGTCCTAAAAACAGTCTGGAAAAGGAGGAATGGTTGTTCTCTCCCCTGAGGTGTGGAGAGATCAAAGCAATGTGCACGCAGTTAGGAAGTAGCAGACATAGAACTCAAACTTAAGTCTCCCCAACTGCAGGGACCTAGTGCCCACCCACTGTTCAATCCTACATCATGGTACCCACCAAACACCTTCCCAAATGGGGTCCTTGAGCACCTGCACCACGTGTCATTTTTGCGTTCGTACTGTGCAGCTCAGTGCCTATTGCTCAATGCTTCTTAAATGAATTGAATAAATGAATGAGTTGTAGCCCCACCTTTGCTTGAGTTGCTCAGAATGACATAAAAAGAGACCATCTGGGCATTTTGGTGTCCTGCCTCCAGAGCAATTTCTTCTTGTGCTGGAAAATTAAAAGTTAATGCATCTCTGACCAGTACCTGAAGTAACCTGTGGGTTGGACGCTCTTTGGCAAGGGCCCATGTGTAGGAATCAACGTGTGGCCTATGCAGCGGACACATTAGTCTGACATCACTGTCCCTTTTGAGGGACAGACTGTCGTCTCCTCGTCAAGACTGAGTAATTTGCCGTCCAGCTTTCCTTCTGTGGTGCAGAGGGGTTTGGCTTTGGGGGGTGAGTGATTCAGCCCTTGGTTAATCAACTATTCTACATGGCATCAATGTTTTTGAATTTTTGAAATGTCTTGTGGGTTCCTCTCTGCTGCTCTCCTGTTTAGCACCTCCTACACCTTGGTAACTCTGTCTCCTGGCACTCATTCTCCTTCAGTTTTTCTCCCACATTCCCTTTCTGCTGCCTGATAAATCTCTGGGGAAAAACTACCGCTCAAGGTTTTTCTGTCAAATGTTCTCTGGTAACGAGAATGGAGCTGAGATTTTGGGTCGTTGCTATGGAGAAAAATGTGTTTTCTCATTGCCCTGTTATATTAATATTTGGGCATGTTCCTAGTCTGAAATCAGAGGGTGATACTGCATTGGCACTCCATTTTTAGGTACATTGTATCTCAATTATATAAGCTTATGTGTGCTTTTTCATTTTTAGCAGATTTTATGTTCCCCTTTTGCTGCCTGGGATAATAGGTGGCCTCACATCAGTGATTGAGCTAGAAGACCATGAACTTAACTGCTCTCCTGCATTCACACTGAATGTTTTCTGTTGCCTTTTGTGTGGAAAGAAAACATTCAAATTTTAGATTTACGGAAACAATACAGAAATGACCAATGTCATTCAATGTCACCAGTGTGTGGTGATGACTTGGTCCTCCCATACTCCTCACATCAAGAGACTGTTCTTGTGCTTCTAACTGTCTTTGTTTAACAGTATTGAATACTCAGGAATTGATACATTCTGTAATAGATATGAAAACCCAAGAGGGAAAACAATAACTGAGGTTGGAAAAGGGGGCTCAGAGCTCACCACGGCTCTTTCTCTGCGGGAGGGTCTGCCAGGCCGATTCGCAGGGCCTCTCGGGCTGGCAGAGTTCAGTCGGAAATCCACTCTCTGAGTGGTCACCAAGATGAAGAGATGACACAACCCTGCTCCTTTGGGAGCTTCCAGTTGAGTGGGGGAAATGTTACGTGCTGAACACACAACTCATGCTCAAACAATGTGATAGTTGCTTTAACAGCAGTCGGCTGGACCCTGGGAGTCCGTCCACACAGCGTGGTGGGTAGGACAATGGATGTTGGAGAAATGGTTGGAATCCTGGTTCTTCAACTGTCTCCATGACCCTGAGCAAATTAGTCAACTGCTTTGAATCTGCTTCTGCTCTGTAAAATAAAAATAACATGGCCTACATACTTTTTCCAGGGTCATCAAAAGGATTATGGATAGGGTAAGATATAATGAGTGTAAAGGATTTAATCCAGCACCCGGCTCAATACTCAAGAGAGCATTGATGACGATAGTACTCACAAAAATAATTGCTACTGTTGAGTGATTTCTATGCAGTAGTCACAGCGCCAAAAAGGACAAGGAGTCTTAATGTGAGTCATGTCAGTATGTTCCCCGAACCTCTCTGTGTGGTATCTTACAGATAGAAGCATTAAAAACAGGCTTCATATCTTATTCATTCATGTGTTTACTCATTCTTTCAAGAAATATTTAGGGAGCACGTCTTAAATGCTAGACATTAGTTTAATTTTGGGGGACACTGCAGAGGTCCCCGCCCTCAGAGACCCTGGAAGCTAATGGAGGAAACAGATCATCAACAGGTGTGTTAGTTGAATGGTGGACCAAACAGAAGGAAATCTCTGAGATGATTCTCTGGTTTTAATCTTTATGTTTGTACCTGACAGTCAAGGTCTGGCTTTGCTGAAGGAATCACTCCTTATTTAACCTCCAAGTGCTGAGATTATTTTCTCCTGGAGTTTACAATCATGTCACAAATGCCGTGTTTATGAAGAGTTATGATTTAAGGTCCCCATTTCACCTCTTTGGAAAGGACTTGCTTGGAGATTCTGTGCATGTTCGTGCATCACAATTCGGTTTATCCATCCAACCCCATTTCAAATGTGTTCTTCTCTAGGAAACTGTCCTAACTCTTTCAGGTTTTCCCTGCCCCTAGTACGTACTTACCTCTATCATAGCAATAAAGCTTTTTTTTTTTTTTGAGACGGGGTCTTACTCCCAGGCTAGAGTGCAGTGATGTCCTCATAGATCACTGTAACCTCAAACTCCGGGGTTCCAGAAATCCTCGTCTTTCAGCCTCCCGAGCAGCTGGGACTACACATGCATGCCACCATACCCAGCTAATTTTTCTAATTTTTTTCTAGAGACCGGGTCTCGCTCACGCTCAGGCTGATTTTGAATTCCTGGCCTCAAGCAATCCTCCCGCCTCAGCCTCCCAAAGTGCTAGGATTACAGGTGTGAGCCACTGCACCCAGCATAGCAATGAAGCTTTGATATTGCAATTATTTGTTTTTATATCTCTCTCCCCTGCTGTCCTGTGTTCCTTGAAGGCAAAGACTTTTATTTATTCCTTCTTATATCCCCAGAATCTAGCACACATAGCCCTCTGTTTTTGTAAGCTAATGATGAAGAAAAACACCAATAAAAGATCTATAGATATGCGTGAATTTATACAAATGCCAAAACGAGGGGGAAAATTACAGCTGAATCTTCCCATATGTTTTATTTCTCAACATTTGTTCTGTCACCTGCTGTGTAGATGCTGTAGGTGGGCAGCTGAAACTCCCGGTGGTGGTCAATTTGGTATTACTAAACAGGTCTTTATTTGCATTTATCTATTTGCGTAACCTGGTCATTGTATCCTACTTAGAAATATGCTCATAATACTATTATCTCGAAATTTTGCTGCGGAATGTAGGCATCTTTATTTAGTTATAGAGGATGACAGGCAACGAAACCCGACCTAACGAGCTAATCGGTCTCAGTTCTCCTAGAGAATTATTTTTCTTCACTGTCTTCCTATCTCCTTTCTTCAGATCAGCCCAGGATCTGTCTGATGAGGTTAGTCATAACAGAACTTTAATTTAGAACAGCCAGATGAATGTCCCTTTGTAAGTGGATCAGGGATTATTTACTTGCTCCCTGTGTGACTCAGTTTTGGAGAGCACTGGACTGTTCACTGTCAGAATCTGTTCTCGGATGAGGCACATGTAATGTGAAAAGTTGTCCGTGGCCCGGGCCTCTCTGGTGTTTGGTCCCCCAATCTGTTGTGCATTACCTCCTCCAAAGAGTCACTTTATATCTCCTACGAATGTGATGCATTGATGATCTCAGCTTCAGACTGTAAAAGGGCTTGGAAAGAAATAAATGCTCCAGAGATTAACTGGTTTGATGTTTGGAGTGGCCCCTAAGGGGCTTAAAGAATGCCATTTGGCTGTGAAAATCAGCCACCCCAAGTCAGAGCCAGATGGAGGTGCGGATACTACAGGCAGAATAATACATCTGGCACCCTTTCAACAAAAAATTCTTTAAGTATTTTCCAACATAAGTAAAGAGGAGAGACCGAGTGCTGTGTTGGAGAAGGAAAAAGAAGGAGGACATAGGGGCCAAGCTCAGTTTCTTTGCTGTTGCGCCCAAAATCTCTGCTTTGGACCCAAACTTGTATAACCCAAGTGGCTAAATGAGCTGTGCAGGTTACCACATCCATTCTTCATGGAAGGCAGTTTCCGGGCCCTGTTTCATCCCTCACTCCAGCAGCTTCTCCAAGAATCCTTCCCCATCACGCAGCCTATCCTCCAGTATGTGCATGTAATACCCCTTTCTCCCCCAGTTCATGTCTGGTGAGGTTTTTGTGTCTCTGATCATGTTTTAGTGTCCTTCATAGACTGAAACCCTGTGCAGAGGTCTCTAGGCCTGCTTCTCAATCTTTCTCTAGATGAAAAATCTCACTTACGTAACATCCTTAAATTCTTCAAGCCTGCATTTTGCACGTTAAGCTTCTATGAGAGTAGTTGGTGCCTTTGTCCTGATGTTAGCTTCTAAACTCTGTTATCACTTAGGTCATGGACCCGATTCCAAAACATAGGAGGGAGACCTCTTCCTCCTTTGGGCCCAGCTATGTTTCAATGGGCCACACGCTTCACATCTTCAGCATACAGTGTGGTCCCTATGGCCTTGCAGCTACATACCCTACCCCCCACGGCTCTGGGCTCCCAGCTATGTGGACCATGCACATGATCCTGTCTGGACCCCATTTGTCACCTCACACAGCAGAGGAGCTTTTGCTACCCCCACCTGTGGGCTAGTTATGCTGTAGCCAGACAGGACCTTTGTAGCCAGTTAGTATCTGCTTCTTAGGGAAGGTTTCCAAAAGCACCCTACACAGGCCACCTTCCTCACAGCTGCCTGCATCCCCCATGGACTAAACCATCTTCAGCACCAAGCCACTGCTTTACTCTTTTAAGACCTCACCACTTGTCTCAAGTTCTCACCATTGTGCCTGAGAGTCGAAGGATTAATTCTACCAAGTCTGTGTTACCTGTCCTCTACTCATCCTGATTGTTTCCTTCATAGAACTTCACACTTTGTAGTTATTTACCTGTTTCTTTGCCTGTTCATCACTTTGTCCCTGCTGGACTTTAAGCTAACAGTTATTATTGTTGAATCAGTGAACGAATTTTTCACCCTTATTTTGGATGGAATGGTTTGCTCCAGGAGAACTTATTGTTGAATGGTTTCATGCTTTTATATAAAAAAGAACTTTGCTTGTTCTAGAGGCAGATGGACATACCCAAAAATTAAACAAGCCAATGTTTACATTTATATAAAATGTCTATGTCTTGTAGTCTAATCATTTCCAACTCTTTCCAGTGTAATTTTCTAATGTGCTAAATTTAATATTTGTGGATGAGGTTTTGAGTCGTTTTAATATTCACACTTCTTATTTTCTTAAATAATTCATGGCCCAGAGGGCCTTAAACTTTTGTTTCTTTCTCTCTGTCTGTTCTTCCCTACTGTAATTTAAAAAAAACTTGGGCAACCTGAGAGGGAGCTCAGTTCTTTTGTCAGGTTGTGTCTCATCAATATTACCACACACGTTTCTCCAGAGGCCATGCTGTAATTATGTTTGATTGACAGATAATTCCTGAAAGGCACAATAAATTTTACAGCTGTCTAGACAAGCATGAAAAAAAAAAAACACCACCAAAATGTGATATGTGTGAGGCCTACCTTGGACCCCCGACTTTCCTTGGACCTAGCCCTGTGACCAATGGCCCATGATGGTGTAGGCAAGTTCACCACGACCAAGAAGAAATTGGTCTTTTTGGTCCTGTGCCTTCAATCTGCTGTTTCTCTCTACTAGAGAGCAAGAACATCTAGTCCCAAAGCCTATAGAAGTTAGTGGTTGCCTAGCAACATCATTCCCAGCACAAGTTTGTGGCTTTCTAAGGAGAGGGAAGGGGGTTGGGAGTGGAGGACTTGCTTTCTCTCTCAGCTCCCCGTAAGCCTCTTGTTTTCTCTCATTATGTTGATCTCTGGCTGATTGAAAGCAATATAAGATGATATACGTAAAAACTCTTTCAGACAGTCAAGTGTGAATACAAGATGGGATTATTACCACTCATTAAAACCCATTCTAGTCCCTGATTCTTCAGTGCAGTATCTTTGTAGCCAGGATATGAATCACTGGTCTCCAATTATTGGTATATTCTTCTGCTGCAGACAGAATTGGAAATGTCAGCCCCAACAAGCAACTGAACCAGCCTAGGAATTGTTTTGTTCTTTCTTCAGAGCTGAGTGGCCTCTTTTGTGGTCTGTTCTGGGCCCCCTGTCTCTCACTCCCCCAGGCACTGCAGGCTGATTTGTTAGAATCTGCATTTGTGATTGCCCTTCTATTTCCAAGTGAGTTTGATCTACTTCATTTGTTTCTTTTAGGTATTACTATGCATTCTATTGGTTGAGCTTCCTTAATTCTTTCTCCTTATGTTTCATGCCTTTGAAACTTTTGTGTCATGCCCTTGTCAAACCAAAGTCAAGAGTTCTATAAAGTCACTTGAAAATTATAAAAACATCTAGTTGTTGGGAGACAAATCTCCATAGGTCTCACACATTTCTGCATATTTTGTGAGCTGAACTGCCTTTGTTCCAGGCAATCTTTTCAAGGATGTTTGCATAGCAAACGGTCTTGGAAGACAGAGATACTGTCTCCCTCCAGAGCCAAGGGAAGATATGCTTAGCCCAGGAAGATAAAGACAATATCTTCCTCAGAGGCAAAGAGCAAAGCTTGCTGATTGCTCATTATAAAATGTAGGGGTTGCCTGTACTCCTTGAACACTCTGCGTTGCTTACGTGGGTATCATCTGTCTGTCTTCACATTTCCCTGTGGGAACTGGGGCTTGGAGAATTGCTGCAAATGCTGACACTCTGGCTATTGCTAATGCTGTGAGCAATAAAAGTCCTTTGTGTCTGACTCAGGAGTCTTGTATCTTCTGCCTGTATCTGTGAAATTGTGACAGGACAACTTGCTGGCTTGAAAGTAGGGTAAAATATCAGACCCTTCATAGTTCTAGGCAGGTTCTTAGTAGATTGATGCTCACTCGTTCGATAGATACGTGTGCTGGAACATATTTAGAATTGGTCTCAAGATACATTTCTTTCAAGGAACATTTTAGAGATTTTTAGAGGCCTGAGACATTACATGACCTTCTACCAAGGGAGGACCAAATTTGGGGTTGAAAAATCTGAAAGAGTGCAATTATTGTCATAGCACTTATTAATCAAAACATTTTTGAGATCTGCATTTCCAATAAAATTGAGTTAAAATTCCTTGGCTGGCATAATCGAGATAGTATGGATTGCGCTTACCTCACCCTACATATGCCCAAAGCTCCAGAAAACTCAAATGTTGAAAGTAACTAATCTACTTTGCTAGACTGTTGCTTTTCTGCAATTTCTATGAGTGCATAGTACTCTAATCTACTAGCCATCCGGAATAAAACCTGGCATCTCAGTGTTCTTCCTGTTCCTCATCATCCACATCCAGTCATCAGTGTCTTAAATATTCTAGTCTCTTAACTATGTTTCCTATTCTTCACTCTCACGATCAGAACTCTACTCGTTGCTCGTTTGCATCATTGCAATCACTTTCCAATTTGTTCCTCTAATTCCTGTTTGTATATTTAAAATCTATCCTCTGAACTGGGCTTAGATCAGAGTGATCCATCCAAAAAGTGCGTTAGCAGCCGGCCTTCCTACAGAGAATAAAGGCCGTGAACTTAGGATGGACACTATGAACTGGCCCTTCCATATCTCTCTGGCCTCACGTTTATGTCCTGTAGGAGGCAGTGTGGCAAGGGACAAAGAGCAAGGGCTCTGGGTCAGTGTCTGCATTTGTATTCTGGTCTTTTTTTCATCTATGAGCTGAGTGACCCTGAGCAGATTTAGTTAATATTCTGTAGCTTAATTTCCCTATTGTAAAAGGGGAATAAAAAGAGCACCTTTAAAAATAATTTTTATAAAGCCTGTCTTAGTCTATTTTGTGCTGTTGTCACGGAATACCACAGATGAGGTCATTTATAAACAATTAGAGTTTATTTGGCTCCTGATTCTGAAGGCTGGGAAGTCCGAGATTGAGGGCCTGCGTCTGGGGAGGGTCTCTTACTGCATCACAGCATGGTGGAAGGCATCACAGAGTGACAGGGCGTGAGCACGAGACAAAGAGAAGGGGGTGAACTCATCTTTTATAAGGACACCACTCCCAAGATAATGAACCCACGCCTGCGATAACAGCATGAATCCATTCACGAGAGTGCAGCCCTCATGACCTAAACACCCCCCGTTAGGCCCCACCTCCCAACACTGTTGCATTGGGAATTAAGTTTCCAACACACGAACTTTGGAGGGTGCGATCAAACCATAGCAGAACATTTAAGAAAGTGTCTGGCATGTAATAGATATTCTATAACGTTAGATATATTAACACCGGAGTGCTTGTTTTCATCATGTGCCATGTTGTTTTTTAATTCTTTGTCTTGCTCTCTTCTGTTTTCCTTTGCCTGAAATGTCCTCGCCCTGCTTAACAGATGGCACAGTGGTTGAGAGCATGGGCTTTGGGTGAGATCAAACAAGGTTTGGATCCAGACACTTTCATGAGTTAACTGTGCAACATTGCAAAGAGTGCTCAAGAAGTGATTATTACTCTCCTACTTATGCTTCAAGATTCCATCAGGGAAAATCACCTGTGTGCTAGTTATGAGGCTATTATTTTTTGGCTTCAAACCCTCCCTTCTAGAGTTGGCTTTTTGATGCTGGGGCCAGAGCTCTGCAACCTGCGTTTCTGCTTTGCCTGCAGGCTCCTTGTTAGACTCCACATACTGGGGGCAGTAGAGGGAGACAGCAGGGCTGAGGGAGGAAGAGGGGACCTGCTCTTCCTGTTTGTTTCCTGCGTGCTTCCCGCCTGCTGTCTGTTCCTATTTAGTCTGTGAGTCTGGTTTTTTAATCTTTACACAGGGCAGGGGCCAGGGATGAGGATGAGGTCAGGGAGGCATCTGCCTCAGGCACAAAATTTAAGGGAACACCAAAGTACTAAGGAATCAAAATACATTACTGTATATTCCCATAAATATTTTTTAAAATCAAAATTAAATGCAAAAAAAAATCCCATGATGAACGAAATATCAAAATTTTAAATAGAAACCAGTGCCAGCTGAGCCACACTAGAGCCCGAGGCCACTGGCTTTAATATGATAGAAGCAAACACGTCAATAATATATTCAAGATCTACTTTGTTGCTAATTTCATTTTCAATTGAGAGAACTGCCACGTTTGACAATTTCTTCTGTCCAAGGGATGAGCTTGAATAATTTTTACTTAGCTTAGGCCTATGTAAAGCAATAATAAACTAGCTTTTGGTATAAGTAAAATATTTAAACCTAAAATAAGACTGTGAATTTTAATATGCCAACTTGTCAATTTTTCAATATTTTCCAACTATGTGAATGTTCTGGAAAAAAATCATCTTAAAAAAATATATAAAATCATGTATATTGAGGCCCACGATTTTTCCTTTTGCCTCAGGCTCCCTAGGGCTGAGAACCGCACTGTATTTTCACTTTTCTAGTTCACAATTTTATCTGTAGGTAGTTAATCTTTATATTAACTTCTCTCTGTTAAAATAACTGATGTGATTTCTTACTCCTGAATGGATCCGAACGATACAACCTCTGAGTACAAAGCTGACGTCTTCCTGTTCCCTTCCCCTCTCCTGAGCACTTCCCCACATCTATGCTTTGCTCATTTTCTACAGCTTATGAAATGCCAGCCCCCACCTGCCACATGCCTTCATCTCTTCCTGCTCAAATTCAATCCATTCTTCAAGATCCGTTTCATATGTCATGAAATCTTTCCTCATCCTGCACAAAATGAATATGTTTCCTCATTTTGATGTAGGGAATGTCCCAGTGAAGGGAGGAAAGCCCCCTGAACTCTCCAAGTGGGTTCTTGGCTTCACATGGGAATGAATTCGAGAACGAGCAAGTATTAATACCTACAGGAAAGTTGTATTGAGACAGAGGCAGACAACAGATCCTACTTCACACACAGAGTAGGGGCCCTCTCCCAAGCCGGAGGGAGGAACCCCTTATGGGGCAATGGTAATGTTTTTAGATGTTCAAAAACCCAGTTAGGAAACAGTACCAGCATTGTTTTGAGGTCAGATCATACAGATTAATCATAAACTGCTCCCAGAAAGGTGAGCACTAACAGTTTGTAAGGCATTCGGCTTAGTAATTCACCCATCCTTAGGTGGTACCTGGCCAGTAACTTGGTGACCTCCTTGCTCAGGATGGTTAGGGTCTGGTGTCAGTCAAAATGGCTGCACTTCCTTATCTGCCTCATCCCTAATCTTATGGGCTCTTAGAGCTGTCTTGGTAATCATGCCATCATATTCTGCCTTGTTTTTGTTGTTATTTTTGCACATCTCTTATTTCTCTGCCACCTCCCATCTGGATTTTAAATCTTTGAGGATCAGGGACTGATCTCCTTCTGGTCTTTCTCATCTTTGAACATTTCCTACTTGATGAGGTCGAGAGCTTTGCAGGCAGCACAAGCAGAGGGAATTGGAGACACAGCTGAGTTACGAAATGCTGGACTTCTGCACATTGGTGGGAAGCAATACTATTAGATGTTTAAGTTGTTATTCTTTACATTCCCAGTGCTCTTAAAGCTTGCTTCCTTTTTTGCCATCTCTGCCTCGGTGCTCAGTTGTGCTCCTTGAAAGGAATGATTAACTCCTCTTCTTGCTAAGCCTGCTGAGCACAGGGTGGTGTTTAAAACAGTCCAGAGCAATCTCTCCCTTGAGTTAGAAAGAGAGTGATTTCCAGGAAGCAGAAGGTCCCCGTGGGATGTTGGTCAGTAGGAGTTAAATAGCCCTGCTGCGAATGGCTTTGTGAACAAGCCATTTTCCTCACAGAAGAGTTGAAGTTCTGATAGGACTTGTTAACGAAGGGGCCATGGCGATGGGAACCAGTGGAGGTCTCCTGCTTACTTCCATAGCAATACAAACGCCCCCCAAATCAAAACATTAGGAACTGCCCATCCCTAGCCTCCCATCAGCCCCAACTTTTAGAAAAACCAGAGCCTATTGAGACTGGGGGTATTTTGTCAGAAGTTTGTTTATTTATATAGCATGAAGAAGATATTTTCAAACTGGAAGCCAGCTGATTTCAGACTGGGAAAAGAATTTTCCAAAAACAAATCTACAAGGTCAAGTTTCAATGTCACAGAAAGGGTAATTTAGGCAAACCTCGCCAACCACAATAGAAGATGATATATTAAATTACTGCTCTGGAAAACGGATTTGCGTTTGTGGACCTCAGGCAGCCCTGGACCTTGAGTGCAATCTGAGCCGAGAGCTTTTTCTGAGAAGCTCTCATCTTTGTAACACTGACTGCTGACCCACTTTAAGTTCCTTGTCCCCAAACTGTAGAGAAGGAACAGGGTGATACAGGTCGTACTAGAGACGCTCACATCTTGGTGTATTTATGTGCCTCTGGGCGTGCTTCACATCCCCAGACTAGGGCCACGGTTGGTCTCATTCTCAACCTAGTGGAATTTTTTATCACAGAAAAATGGATGAAAAACCCAAGGTACCACATTTGAATTCCTGGTTCTTTAAGTACCATTTCAGAAGCTCAGTGGGGTTTTGTTTTACAGCCAGACACGTGAACTCTTCTTGATCACTAGGATGCTTTTTGCAGTACCCAAATGTAGGTAAAAGGAGACCCAGTCCTAGAGATAACCAAAGAAAAACAAATTCTCATCACCCTCGGTCGATTTGTTTCCTATTTTACCTTCTCATTCATTCCCTCACTTACCGAGAGCATACTCTGTGCCCACACCATGCTAGGAGCTGGTGTGCGGTATAAAAATAGGAAATGCATAATCACTGTCCCCAGGAATAGCCTTGCCTCTTCAAAAACTCAAGCCTAGTGCAATGAACATATTTTTGGATATTTGGAAGGCTTTCTAAAAGTGATAGCCCCTTAAATGAGAACCTTTAAATGTTCTCAATGAGCTAGGTCAAAGCCTCAGATATTTGTACCTGGGAGTTTTATGTAAAAATCAAAGGTGCTTTTAAAGTATCATAAATGCTATTTCCTGCTCTGCTCCTCACCTTTTTAAAACCAGTGGTTTCAACCAGGGGTGATTTTGCCTCCAGGGGACATTTGTTGATGTGTAGAGACATTTTTGACTGTCACATGTCAGGACTAGGGAGGGGGCGCTGTTAGTATCTAGTGGGTAGAGGCCAGAGATGCTGCTAAGGAACCAACCGTGCACAGAACAGTATCCCAGGAAAGAATTATCTGTCCCAAATGTTAGTAGTGCTGAGTTTGAGAAACCCTGTTTTTAACCAACATAACCATAACAACTCATTTTCCCCCCTACTTTTAATCAAGATGGACAACTATTTTGAAAAACAATGCCGTACTTGCTGAGTTTATAACTTACATTTCACATCAGCAATAAGCCATAATTGGCATTTTACATTTGTCTTGACTACAGAACGTTTTCTCCCCCCTAACAGTCTTTCACTTTTTATCACATCAGTTGCTGGGAAAGGCGAATATTTCTGTTTCCCAGTAGTTCTGCCTGACTCCAGCTTATGAGCAGGAAACCTCTTTTGATCTTCAACTTCTTGCCTCTAATGGCCTCGGCAGACATTCTGTGCGTCTGCCCCTTCACCTCTCGCCTCTCTCAGAACAGTCCTGGGAGTTTAGTATCCACGCTTCAGAGATAGAGAACCCGACACCACAAGGTGAAGGCTCAGTGAAGGTCACTAGCAGGGCTTCACACGGGCTTTCTGCCTCTCTTCCCTGTGCTCATTATTCACCAGTCCCTTCAGGGCAAATGTACAATATAAATCAGAAAAGACCATCATCTGTAGTCCACTAAATGTGCAAAGGTTAAGTTTAGCCAAGCAGGTGATTTATGCTTGCTTATTTCCTTTAAAACTTCATGGAGAATGAAAGAGAGTTTTCAGCTAGGATAACAAGGAAGGAAATGTAATATTTTAAACGTTGCCGTTATTATTTCTCTTCGAGCATGAAAATATTATTTGTTTAAAAAATCCGTGTATCCAGGAAGATTTGGATCAGAATAAATTTTTGTGAAGTCATTAACTCATCACAATTTGATTAAGTAAAGGGTTTGGCATTGCATCTGTTAGGAACATCCTAAGAGTCCAATCATCCATCCAAGACAAAGAAACTGATCTGCAAAAACAGGGGTCAAGAAGTCTAATGAGGAATGTAATAGATCAACCACTAGAAAGTTTCTAAAAAATGATATGAAAGGCTTGGTTTTAGTTATAGGGATCATAAATTAAAGTGACAATTTTTATAAACGTAATGGAATTTCCAGCTTAGGAAATTTTACAAGGCTAAGTCAGGCCATCCACTTCCTTTTCTTATTCAGGAGGGAAAAAGCAACAATTTACAGTATACATAGATCAGAAAGCATCCTTCCTCCCCTACTACGTCCCTCCCTACCTCCTTTTTTTTGAGACAGAGTCTCGCTGTGTTGCTCAGGCTAGAGTGCCGTGGCATCAGCCTAGCTCACAGTAACCTCAAACTCCTGGGCCCAAGCGATCCTCCTGCCTCAGCCTCCCAAGTAGGTGGGGCTACAGGCGCTTGCCATCACACTTGGCTAATTTTTTTGTTTCTATTCTTAGTTGCGCAGCTAATTTTTTCTATTTTTAGTAGAGAAGGGGTCTTGCTCTTGCTCAGGTTCGTCTTGAACTCCTGGCCTCAAGCAATCCTCTCCCCTCGGCCTCCCAGAGTGCTAGGATTACAGGTGTGCACCCAGCCACATCCCTACCTCCTTTCTTCCTTTCTTGTCTTCCTTTCTTTTTTTTTCCTTTATTGTTGTGACCAACACAGTTCAGACAATATTTGGTGTCAAAGACATATTAAGAGTGGTCAACATTTCCCAAGGCCGGTCTTACTCTGTTCAAAACTTGACCCAGGTAGCAGGTAGCTTTTATGTTAGTGGCCCCACAGAAATGGAAAGTGAGGTGGTTAACCATTGTGGGGTGCCATTTTGTGCTGGGCATGACAAAATATTTGCAAATGGTTTTGCCCATCACCACAGTGCTTTTCAGACTAGTTTAAAATTCAATAGCTTAGTTCTTTGTGTTGTTCACCTGCCCCTCTGCCCTTACCTCTGCTTGTTATTTCTGAGGTTAAGACTTGTATTCTCATCTGGGGAACCTGACTCAGGATTAGATTACACAGTCTTTGGAAATCTTTGGAAAGATGCCAGTTTTTCTTTATATCACTTTAAAATGTAATAACTTTTTAGTGGTGAATAAATTTGATTTAGTGGTAAATAATTTTTTTCCCTAGGTTATGGAAATCTGAGTGCCTAAAACAACTCAACAATCAAGTATATTTCTTAATTATCCTTTCATCTGAATGCTGCCTGGCCTAAGTTCTTATGCTAAAAATGACATAGTTTAGTAACCCAAAGACATACCTTCTAAACATGGCTCTCTTAAAAGCTAAATAACTTAATGATTAATTTTTGGCTGAAGTCAGTGTTTTGTTGATACAATTAATAATTGCTTTCTGTTAAAAAGCATGCCTGTGTGTATTAGAATAAGATTTAATGAAGTCTAGTATGCAAAGGCACAGTCAATGGAACATAACCAACGATTCAACATAAGACTCAAATTTTTAAAAATTCCAGTGGTTATTCTTATTATATATCATACATAAACGTTAGCATTCCAGAAAACAGCTCAGTGGTTCTTTGAAATAATCTGGAATTAGCACATGTGGCCTAATTTTTATCTGTGCGTGTCTTGTTCCAATAAATCTACAAATTATGGGTTTAGGGTTCCCAAAACCGAGCAAAACAGAGCAAAAGCTCTCAAATGTCAGACAGCATGACAACAATAGTCATAGCTGATATTGAGATATAACAAATTGTATGTACATGTTCATAAATTTTTCTTTTTATTTATTTATTTTTCCAAAAAAGGATAAGACCCACAATTTCAACATATTCTTAACTGATTCAATACTAAAAGAAATTAAGAGCCACCTCTGAAAATCTGCATGATAACTGATATTTACTGTAATAACACTAGAATGTAAATTCCACCAGTAAATTTTGTCTGTTTGTTCACTGCTCTCTCCCCAGTACCTGGAACATGGTAGATACTCAATAAATATTTGTTAAATGAAGGAACGAGTCATATAAATGCATTGTAAGATCTCAGTATTCTATTAAATAGCTAGAAAGTTCAAATTTTACTCAATAAAATAATTCAATACTCTTGGTTTCTATTTTTCTTTTTTGAAAGCTGGTGATCCAAATGTGATTTAATGTTGATAGGCAGAATATTCAAATAAACTAGTATCTTAGTCCATTGTGGCTGCTACAATAAAATACCATAAACTGAGTAGCTTGTAACAACAAAACCTTGTTTCTCTTAGTTCTGGAGGCTGGGAAGTCCAAGATCAAGGTGCCAGCAAATTCAGTGTCTAGTGAGGGCCTGCTTCCCAGTTCACAGATGGCTGTCTTCTTGCTGTGTCCTCCCACAGCAGAAGGGAGAAAGGAACTCTCCTGGGCCTTTTTTATGAAGGCACTAACTCCATTCAGAAGGGCAGGGCCTCCCCAAAAGCCCCACCTCCCAAAGGCACCATCTCCAATACCACCACCTTTGGGGTTAGGACTTCAACATATGAATTTTGGGAGGGGTCATAACATTTCAGCCAATTGCAACTGGGAATCCTAATTTTGCAACTATTTTGCTGATTGGCAGTTTTTCTACTTTTAATTTCATCTATTGGCTCAGACTGCCTAAGGAGACTTGTGTTTTTTGCTTTATCTTCTTTGATTTATCTGCTCATTTGTCAATTTTCTGCAAGTGTGGAGGAGACGAAGCAGCTCACTTAGCTCTTCCTCTTCCTCTTCCTATTACCCTCAGGGTACGCTTTGTGGCAAAAGGGAGGCATTGTAACCCCAGCAAGCCTTTGAATTTCCTTTCTTCATCCATTTATTTATTGTCAGCATATGTTTCAACAATAATGTAATGATACCTCTGTTGTTCAAGGGTTTGGAAAATGTTATAAAAGAAAATTTTTGGTTTTTTTTCTCCAGCCTCCACACTGACTTCTAGTCTTGTTCCCAGGTGACCTGGGGTGCCACAATTTGGGGCAACAGAACATGCGTTAAGTGTTGGGTATAAATTTTTAATAATTAGAAAATTAAGAATGCTGAGGAACTACTACATGGTACATCTCTATAAGAGTATTTAGAATAAAATGTCTTTGTTTTCTTAACACAAATCAAATAATTTG
>NW_012139302.1:2471310-2474989 GCF_000956105.1 Propithecus coquereli | reverse complement strand
AATTTATGTGTAGTGAACATATACATTTGTCAGACATATCTGTAATTTTAGGAATGATTTAGAGGATGGTATAGAGAAAAATATTATGCAGGAAACACTGGATTGTTTGGAGAAAGATACCAATGAATAATAATAAAATAGAACAATCACAATATACTTTAATAAAAGTTATGTGAATGTGGTCTCTCTCTCTCTAAAAATATCTAATTGTATTTTACTGACCCTTCTTGTGATAATGTGAGACAACGAAATGCCTACACAATGAGATAAAGTGAGGTGAATGGTGTAGGCATTGTGACATAGTGTGAGGCTACTATTGACCTTCTTCTGACAATACGTCGGAGGATCATCTGCTTCAGGTGATCCTGGGTCACTGAGCCATGACAATGTTGTGAAAGTTGCAGATACCACAACAAAATCACTTTTGTCAGACCCAGACAAAATAGGGCCAGGAAAGCACAAAGTAGAGGAGGCTCATGCTTACATGTCTGAGATAAGAATTATTTCCAAGGACTTTCTAAAAACCATACAAGAAATTCTTTCACACCCTTTCATACATCTCTGTTTTGACAAGGTTTATCACCAGACATTCTTTAGGACTGCAGTGGTTCAGGTAAGATGCTCTGGGAATACTTGTTCAGTGATGGCATCTCCACCAATGAACTGACAGCAATTCTGGCTTTGAGCTTCTGGAACCAATGAACACTGTTTCTAAGCAACTTAGGACCACTTCTCCCTTTTTGCTTATAAAACGTTTCCTTTACCCTTCCCTCACTGGATGCACTGGTGGCTTGCCATTCCATGCAGTCCAGATTACAATCCTTATTTCTCATTCTCAAGTAAATATTTGGAGATGATTTTGTCTAGTGTCTTTTTTTTAGGTTAACGATGTTGATGGCTGCATGTCAGGAGTGGATGATGTCGATGACTAACCTGTAGGCAGTGTCTACAGTGTGTGTCTGCTGGGCAAAGGGATGATATCAGTCCTGGGCAGGACATCGCAAGATTTCATCATGCTACTCAGAGCAACATTCAATTTAAAACTTATGAATTGTTTATTTCTGGAATTTTCCATTTAATATTTTTGGACCATGGTTGAACATGGGGAACTGAAACTATGGAAGGTGAAGCTATGAATAAGGGGAAACTAATATATTTAACTATTTACAATAATGACAGTGGCCGCAAGGATTACCTTGAAAAGAGACTATTTCACACAGATCCTGTCTGGACTTCTATACCTCTCTGTTAGCTCCTTTTTAAAGTCTTGTACCATATAATACTGTTTTTAATCTTTTATTTTGAAGTAATTTTAGACTTTAAAAAAAGTGCAAAAATAACAGAGTACTCCATATACCCTTCACCCATCTTCCCCTACATAACCGTAGCACAATTATCAAAACCAGGAATAACGTACTGTTTCAAAGTTAAAATAGTGTGCTCTAGCTGGTGGTGTTCTTGCTATTTTTATCTTTCCCATCTCTTTAAATCTTGGTTGCTTTTCCACTTCAGGAAGGGTGAAATTGAATCCTAGAGAAAGATTCACTCATAACAGGCAGACCTAGAAAATGGAGTCATTTTCTACCTCATGTTCTTAACGCTGCATTCTCCTTTCTCAACAGCACTGGGCTTCATTTCGCTGTGATGCCAAATGCCATCATTTTTGCCTGGGGCTCAGCATACTGGCTTGTTATTCCTGTATTAAGACCTCTGAGACTCTTTTTGCCAGGGCTCATATAATCACCTCAATCTCCATCTCATGCTAGAACATACTATCTACTTAATAAGAGGCTTTCCCTCCTCTGGCTTAATACCATTCCTTCACAATAAAAACCATATGCATATAGATATTTTTACAGAGCTAATGTGTTCAGCTCAAACATTTGTTTCTGATGTTTCCAAACCCTATGTATCTGGTTTGTTTTAGTGATTTTCATAATGCTTAGATGTGGTAACCATTTCAAACTGAAGTCAAGGAAGAATATAAATATTTCTTAATAAAAATGAAAAATTCTTTGTCTTTTTTAAATAGTCATCATAAGAAGAAAAGGTTAATTCTTTGGCTTCCATGTATCTAGCACTACAGGGATTCTAAGACCAAATCTCTGCCCGCTGTGTGTTCACCGTCCAGTGAGGTTGACAAACAAGTAAGCAGATAATCACAATGCAACGTGGCAAATGGCATTTTTTCTCCTAATACAATACGATTTTATTAATTATAGTCTCATGTTGTGTGTTGGTTCTGCAGACTTGTTCATCCTATTTATCTGTCACTTTGTATCCTTTCACCGACATCTCACCGTTTCCTCCTCCTGTCCCCCAACCCCTGATTTTTCTTTATAAAAATTTAAAAAAAAAAAAAAAAGAAGATTCATTTGGAAGGTCACATTTTTAGCTCATGCTTTCTTGTCAGTGTACTACTCCAGTCTTCTCTTGTCGGGTGTGTGTGTGTTGTTTTGGGAACTGTATGGCATCTTATCGGGAGCTGTTGGTTTGGGCTCAATGGCGTCTCTGCTGTCTTGCGGATCAATGACAAACAGGAGAGTGGCTTCATGTTCTCTACAACGCTAGAAAAATCCCTCCTGGGATGTTCTTTGGGAAGTACAAGAAAAATCCATTAGAAGTTTCATGTTGACCTTTCTTGCTTTATAGAAGTTCGTTGGCAGGAAGTGCCTTGGTTGTCTTGATTAAAGAAATGAAGGAAAAAAAGCAAACATTGTGAAAAATTCCAAGGATGAGTTTGAGTTTGCTATTCAGATTAGAAAAGAGTTACTTACAAGAACCACTGTGGCATCTGGCATCTGAAAGATCTTTCTACCTTACCCTACCACTCCCTCCCCTGTCCGACAAACGGAGAGAAACCCATTTTGGTCTGCTGTTAAGGCTGTTTAAACATCTATCAGAGCTCCACTACCCTTGAAATGATTAGAACTCACTGGGCTGTGTATCAAAAGGGCAGCGTGAGCTTCTGGCCCATCCGACTTTAATCTGAAATGGCTTCATACTGGTAGTCAAAAACAGATAATTACTTCATTAACTTTTGGAGTGTCTGTGGCTTTTATGTTGCTTTCTGCTACAGAGAGAGAAAAGACAAGATCTAACAAGGACATTCATGCCTGCCAAGTTTTGCTTTCTTTCCATGACAGTAAACATTGTCTTGGTTGTGGGTAAGATCCAGTATTTTATCATACTAAGACAGAGAAGCACACCCACTCGGCATTCCAGAATGAATATTCTCCAAGTCTTGGCTGGTCTGCAAGCCCAGAATCTTCACCTTTATTCTCAAACCTTTTGTCACCTTTAACCAAGAATTATTATTAATGTCATGCTATCTCCTTTCGCTTAAATAAATCCACTCCTATATATGGAAATTAAATAAATTTATGTGTAGTGAACATATACATTTGTCAGACATATCTGTAATTTTAGGAATGATTTAGAGGATGGTATAGAGAAAAATATTATGCAGGAAACACTGGATTGTTTGGAGAAAGATACCAATGAATAATAATAAAATAGAACAATCACAATATACTTTAATAAAAGTTATGTGAATGTGGTCTCTCTCTCTCTAAAAATATCTAATTGTATTTTACTGACCCTTCTTGTGATAATGTGAGACAACGAAATGCCTACACAATGAGATAAAGTGAGGTGAATGGTGTAGGCATTGTGACAT